>NC_085138.1:378097191-378322191 GCF_035046485.1 Aedes albopictus | reverse complement strand
GAATAACATCGAAATCGAGCGCAGCAAAAATCAAGTCGTGGTTGGATAAAATTGGAACTTCTATTTGATTAAAACGTAAAACATTAGACACATCATTGGAAATTAACAAATGTAGTTGTGATGCTCCAGTGCGGTGATGGAAAGTTGGCTCTATTCCATGACTAAGCAGCCCATAAGTACTCATAATATTATTCAATCTTTCAGTTCTAGTCAACGTTTTGTCTATAAATTGGTGTTGAAATCACCAAGAAAGAAAATGCGATCGTACTTAGCTCCATATAACGATAATAAATATTCCATAGTTGGAGAGCATTCAACGTCAGGAGGATTATAAAGAAAGAGCAGAAATCAACATTTTGTTACCATTAGATATTATTATGCGGAAATTTAAAAATTTGGATTGCAGTGCGGAAATAAAGCGCAGTGGGCAATCCCCGCATAGAACAAAAGTCACATAGCATGCCTGCAGGTTCCAACATTTTTTGAGTTTTGTTTTGAAACATGTGAAGTGTCATCGTTGGTTCCATGGAGCTCACATGAAACAGTTTTGGACTATTCTGAGGAGTTTTACAGCACATCTAACCATGTTTGGCACAAATTTCCCAAATGGAGGAGAACGTACCTCCTGGAGCCGACCTACTGATGTTTGGAGCATGTCCTTGTCGGATGAGTGCATGGTTTTAAATTATCGATAACCATCATATACATGAAATCCACTACTTAGGATAGCAGAAGAGGCTCCCGAACCAGATCGACCAGGGTAAGGAAAGTATGTAGAATTTCATTCAAATGACCGAATATAATGCATCTCGTTGCTTGGCTGCCTTAGTAAGTTTGGCTTGATATGACCAAATCACTCAAAACTCCCAGAATTCTTCGACATATACTTCGAAAAACTTCGAAATGTTGTGCTCATAATTCCAGCCCTACGGGAAAACACGAAACGCCATGCTGTCAATGAGGTTTAGATTTGTCAACGGGCTTATAATCGATTCCGTTTTTAATTTATACAACGATACCGCCGCCAAGTCTACCAATCCTAGCATGCCTTAAAATGTTATATATGGCTATATAGCCATTAATTTCCACCATAGGGCACTGCATTGTTTTGATTTTGTATGGGATTTTGACATTTCTTGGCCTTGTTGTTTACAAAATTTCTGTAAGAGTGAAAGAGAAGGAGAGAATTTCATGCGGTGCCCTATAGAACTATGATTCTTCTCATTAAGCCAACTTTCGGTCACACAAACAATATCAACATTACTAACACACATTATCTAAAAAAAAAAAAAGAAAATCGGGTTAAGTACGGTTCCTTTGAATTCCACTAAGAATTTGCATCCTTTGACAGATACGTATTTCGACCTCAACTGTAAGGTCGTCTTCAGTGTCTTGTACTTGACTCGACAAGTACAAGACACTGAAGACGACCTTACAGTTGAGGTCGAAATACGTATCTGTCAAAGGATGCAAATTCTTAGTGGAATTCAAAGGAACCGTACTTAACCCGATTTTCTTTTTTTTACAGATATTCCCCTAACAAGCCCAGGTTAATCATCAACACATTATCTGCCTCAACTCATCCAGCTTACACATCTTACGCGCACACTGTAGGGTTTTGCCTTGGGGTGGTCTGGGGGTTTCTGGAGGATTTCCGGGGGGTTTTGCCGGGAGTTCCGGGAGAGAAGATTCTGCGCACTAAAACACTTACTACTTTTCCAACACCACGCTCACGCACCGTCCGTCTGTATCGATGGTCACACAACTTCTGTCTCAACTCCTTACTCGACCGAACGCCGACCGCAGTCGGCGGCCGTCGTCGTCGTCGTCGTTCGTGCAGTTTGCCAAGGTCAATAAATGCACAAGATTGTTACAGTTTATCTTCAGACTCTACATCCCACCTCTTCTTTATTTTTACAAAATGAATGAATGACATCAGTACGTTACATAGTCCTTAAGCAACTTCGATTCCTTTCTTACTCTCTTAGAAGTCCTAGCTACCTCTGATGGAACATCTCCTGGTTCTTCAAATTGATCCATGGCCCTTTCAACTTGTTCATTGGGCTGAACATATATTTCAGGACTTTGACCTACCTTCTCGTGTAATGGAGCTGATATCGTTTTCAGATGAGCAGCACTCCGCCTATACTCTTTGCCTGAATCAGTCGAACGAATCACTACTTCCGTACCCTTCTTCTGAACTACCTTGAATTCTTCCGGACCAAAGTCTGAGCTTAGTTTATTGTCCTTTCTCATCCGTTTAGCTAGTACATGATCACCCACTTTAATAGAACTTGGTCTGGCTCTTCGTTTGCTATCCGCATACACCCTTCCCTTTTCTTTTTCCAATTTGTCCCTATCCCTAACTCCTTCGGTGTCGATCGTTGTTGCTGGAACATAAGGTAATTTTGTTCGCAAATTGCGGCCAAACATCAGCTCTGCAGGAGTTTTCCCGGTTGTCGTGTGATTAGATGAGTGGTACATCATCAGATACCTGCGTAGCTCTTGTTTCCAGTCCTGGCCAAGCTCTTGGGCTATGCGTAAGCGCTTCAAAATCGATCGATTTTGCCGCTCCACCTCTCCATTCATCTGTGGCCAGTAAGGTATAGTTCTCTCCAGGTGGATACCAAACTCATCGCAAAAATCTCGAAACTCTTCTGAAGCAAACTGTGGTCCGTTGTCAGCTCGAAGGATATCAGGTACTCCATAACGTGAAAATATCGTCAGTAGCTCTCTGATGGTAGATGATGCGGATATTTCCAGCATTTCAACCACTTCCATATATCTGCTGTAGTAGTCCACACAAACCAGCAAATTTTCCCCGTTTGGTAGCGGACCAAGAAAATCCACAGCAATTTGTTCCCATACTCTTGATGGGAGCTCCTTCCTCATCATCGGTTCTGGAACATTTGGTGCTGAGACTAATGAACATCCTCGACATGCCTTCACGAATCTCTCAACATCCTGATCTATTTTCGGCCACCAAACATTCCCTCGTAGGTTCGCTTTCATGATCCTAATACCCGGGTGGCCTTCGTGGCCCAGCCTTAAGACTCTTTCGCGTAGAATTTTGGGAATCACTATCTTATCGCCCCGTAATAGCACATCGCTCACCATACACAGCTCTGACGAAATAACTCTATACGCCAACGGTAGATCGTCGAGAGCACCTGATTTTAACGCATCGCTAACCTCCAAAATCTCAGGATCATCACGACTTTTGTTCTCTATCTCCTCCCATTTGAGGGCAACCATCTTTGCAGCGGCTGTGACAACCTCGTATACTACCATCTCCTCTGTTTCATCAAACGGCGTTGGAACAAATGTTGACAGGCGAGATAGAACATCGGCAATGTTGGTTTGTCCTGAGATGTGCACGATATTGTATTGAAAGCTCTGGAGTCGGAGTACCCAACGTTCGATGCGTGCACATGGACGAGACGCAGGAGTGAAGAGAAAAATCAACGCTTTGCAATCAGTCAATAGGTTAAATTCCTTGCCAATTAAATAGACCTGGAATCTTTCTACACTCCAAACAAGTGCTAGTGCTTCCTTCTCGGTCTGACAGTACCTTCTCTCAGTGTCCGTCAGTGACTTGGAAGCATAGCAGATGACACGCGAATTCCCATTTGTATCAGTTTGGATGAGTACTCCGCCTAAAGCATAAGGGCTTGCATCGGCAATGACAGATGTTCTATCTTCATGCTTGTAGAAACCTAACCTTTGCGCATTCACCAAGCTCTGCTTTACCGCATGAAATGCAGATTCTTCTTTTTCGCCCCACTGGAACTTCACACCTTTCTGGGTTAGTCGGCGAAGAGGTTCGTCCTGAGAAGCCAAATCTGGGATGAATTTCCCCATATAATTAGCGAGCCCAAGAAAACTTCTGACCTCACTTTCATTCAGTGGCTGGCGAAACGACATAATCGCATCTCGTTTCGAATCCGAAGGCAAAATTCCTTGCGGATTGATATTATATCCAAGGAATTCGAAATCCGTTACCCGTATCTTGCACTTTTCCCAATTAAGAATTACGCCTTTTTCTTCAAATCTTTCTAGAACCTAAAATTGTATAACAGGAAATAAGATAATGGAAACAAATAAAAATAATTAGTTCAACAATTCAGTTTATTTCTTCAGACCATCAATTGTATACCTTCTTCAATCTCAAATCGTGTTCTTCAACACTGCTCCCTTCTACGCCGACATCGTCCAAATACCAGTATGTGCCCTCGCAGTCGGCCAGAATTTCGTCCATCTTTCGTTGAAATATTTCTGGGGCCGACACGAGGCCAAACGGTAGCCGTGTGAAACGGTAAAGCCCTCGATGTGTGATGAATGTCACGATGTCTCTTGATTCCTCTTCTAGCTCCAGTAGGAAGAATGCATCTTTGATGTCAAGGACGCTCCAAACCTTTCCTCTTCCGATTTTTGCCAGCACGTCGTCGATAATAGGCATAGGGTGCCTCTCACGAATCACAGCTTGGTTGACTCGGCGTAAGTCAACACAAAGTCGAATAGTACCGTTCGTCTTGTTGGCAACCACCAACGGCGATACCCAAGTAGCCGGACCTTGTTTCGGTTCGATGATTTCTCTGCGTAGCAGTTCATCCAGCTTTTCATTAACTGCTGCTTCCAAAGGAATTGGGATTCGCCGTAACGGTTGGAACACTGGAGTGATCTTTGGGTCCATAGAAAGTCGAACTTTCATCCCGGTTATCTTGGAGAACGGAGAATCATTTCCTTCCACGTTTGACACTTGGTTCGTCTCCAAACCAATCTTCAGGATTCCTAACTGCTTCGAAGACGTATCGCCCAATAAATTCCGCTGCCCGTTTTGCACCACCATGAATTCCGCTTCCACAGATCGCTTTCCGATTTCGATGACTGCTTGAAAAGTCCCCAGAATAGTCAGTGGCTTGCTTGATGCGTACGCTTTCAGAACCTTGCAGCTACCCTTTTGGCATTTCGATACAACGATCTGCTGCGCCTTCAGTTTCTCCCAGGTATCCGATGTGATCAAATTGACATCTGATCCAGAATCAATGAATACCTCAGTCTTCACTCCGCCGATAGTACAGGCGAAAACATTCGTATCACTTCCGGTATAGAAGGTGTAGTACACTTTTCGTTCGGCTGCAGTGCGATAAGGCCTCGATTGAGATGCTGGTTGGGGCTCGGGTTGCAACTCCTGATGCAGAGTTTCAGAAGCATGGTCGGCAATATCTTCAACTATTTGCACTTTCTTTGGGGGCGCCGGGTGTCGAAAATCAGAAGGATGCTTGCGGCAGACATTTTCAAAATGTCCGGGTTTCTTGCACCGCCGGCAGATCTGATCCTTCGCGGGGCACATAGGGGATTTTGACATGTGCCCCTGTCGACCGCAGGCGAAACAAATCCTTGAATCTTTGTAGGTCGATGAAACGGTTGGAAATCGGTTGATGACCTTTTCTTCCCTACGCTCTTTTCTCGTTTTCACGGAGCTCTGCACCTTGCAAACTTCTGTTGATTCAATGCCCCTTTTCTCGATCTTTAGTTCCTGTTCTTGTACGCGAACGCTCTCTATTGACTCTCCCAGTGCCTCGATATCACCCAACGACTGATCTTTCTCGAGAATTTTTCGTCGTAGCTCATTGGAGTTACAGCCCTCAACTATTACATCAACCAACATAATTTCTTCCATGACGTTCTTCACCTCCTGGGAATATTTCTCCAGCCCGCAGTTCTTCAGTTGCTGGCGCAAACGTAGGACATAATGTGAAAAACGTTCGTTCGGCCCCTGCTTCATGCTTCGTAGCCGGTGTCGTTCGAGGACATCCTGCTTGCGCGGTTTGAAGAATGCATCCAAACGTTCCACTGCGACATCATACCAACGCTTTTCTAGCAACACCAGCGGAAAATCTTCAGTTCCCTCCAGCGTATTAAAAACCCGTTGCAGCTGTGGCCCGCCCAGATGCAACATCTTGGAACGCCTCATTTTCTGATCATGAACTTGGCTTGCTTCAAAATAATACTCTAATGAGCTCTTCCACTCCTGCCACTCTTTGGCAAGTTTACCGCTTTCGATTTGTTCACATCTGAACATCGGAATCGGTCGGCTTTCTTCCATCTAGAAAAAGATAAAAGAAAACGCGAAAACCACATTATCCTTGAGATCCAAACTCTGACAATCAGAAATTTATAGATCTCATAATTAAACATACGTTATTAACACATTTCAAAAACCCAACGATTTAAAATTCGCATCTTCAAGTTTCTCAAATATAATTCCAGTTAAAAATTCCTTTTCTAGGCTTCCGATCGAACTGGGAACCCTTCCACAGTTTACTTCCTACTATGCCCCCTGACACTAGCAACCCCAATCGAGCACCCTGCTTCGATTGACTTCTCATATTCATCAATCCAAACAGATAGAACTGGGAACCCTTCCACAGTTCACTTCCTACTAGGCCCCCCTGGCACTAGCTTTGTTTATCGGGCACCCTACCACGGCATACACCTTCATGACACAACATACTAGAGACTTTAGCTGGGCACCCTACCACAGCTATCGACTATATTTACTAGCATTTTCATACACCGAGTATAGTCCACAATGGCACCAACCTAACCTACAATCATGCACCCATTTTCAATAACTTCTCATCCGAAAATTCTTCGCACATCTCATTGAGCTCCAACATGCACAGCCAACAAATTCAAGGGCAATCAATTTGTACAGAAAATTTAATTTCGTGTGTGCACTATCACTGCAAAAGCAAGTGCTCATTAAACACTGTATCAGATTACGGTAGAATTAAAATCAAATTAAAGCATTCGCCGATCGAAGAGCATTTTTCATTTTCACAATTCTGAACTTTCTTCAAAATGGCCGACTTGCAATATGAACCGGCTCGAAAATATGACGCAATCACTGCACGTGGAAAATCAGCCATCTTGGATTTTCCAAGCAAAAATTTAATCATTTTCTCATCATCAAAACTAACGATAAACACTTCAAAATTACAAATAAATACCTTTTCTCTCGTCGCCAAATGTAGGGTTTTGCCTTGGGGTGGTCTGGGGGTTTCTGGAGGATTTCCGGGGGGTTTTGCCGGGAGTTCCGGGAGAGAAGATTCTGCGCACTAAAACACTTACTACTTTTCCAACACCACGCTCACGCACCGTCCGTCTGTATCGATGGTCACACAACTTCTGTCTCAACTCCTTACTCGACCGAACGCCGACCGCAGTCGGCGGCCGTCGTCGTCGTCGTCGTTCGTGCAGTTTGCCAAGGTCAATAAATGCACAAGATTGTTACAGTTTATCTTCAGACTCTACACACACATGCTTTGGCTATTTACGCAATAAACAGACAACTTATCTCTTACCAGAGCGGACTTTAACACAATACCAGGTATACACCAATTCGTAGGATCGTGGTGGTTTGAATCGATAACCATTAGACGAGTTTGATACCATAACATTCAAAAGAAACAGGTAGAGCACATCAATTTTAAATTTTCTGACAAACTTCTTTACAAATACCTATCTATCTCGAATCAAAATAAATCATACAACTTAGTCATATAAATAGTCATTACAAATGTAGCAGCAACAGCATGCTATTAAGATCATCTACCAATATTATCGAACATCTACGCCGATCTCCGGACTAACAACAACCAACAGCAACAACAACAGCAGCAACGATGTCCCGAACAGACTTTTAGGAGAGGAAGCATGGGAAAAAAGGACAGGAGTGCGAGGAGTAAACAAAAACTATTTAGGAAAAGGTTTAGACACAGCAATCTCCTGACCACCATTCTAGTCGCGCTTGATGAAGACAATTTCCATTCTTCGTCGTAACTGTGTGAATCTTGCCGTCTTTCTTGAGTTTCAAAGCCTTCGTTCGCAGCTCCCTCGCCATAGGTGACGAGTTTTCATTGATGAAAACACGTTTCTGGATGAAAACCATATAGACCGATCCAGCAGTCAACGGTCCTCTGGACAGCCGACGAATATCCACAGAAGGTAGCTGCTTCTCATCGTACCCTAGTATAACACACCAGGTTCGGAAATAGGCCGATAGATCTTCACCGACGACGAAAGGAATTCCGCTTGCAATCAGGTCATTGGATCGTGCCATTCTTTCCATGGTCTGTGAAGTGCTAGACCTGACATTTTCAATAGATGCAGAAAGGCCAGCAAATGTTTTCGCGTTCTCTTCCCGGAGATTGTTTATTTCGGCAGCAATATCAGCTTTCATTTTGCTCATTTCTGATACGAGAGGCTCTCTCATCTGGTTTATGTCATCCCTCGTAGATTGTTGGAATGAGCAAAGCTGAGTTTGAAGTAAATTAGCCAAATCAGAGATTGTCATCTCGCTCTCGGAATTGCTTCGGCTTGTGGATTTGTTTGCAGAGGTACACCGAAGCTTCTTCGTTGTTTTACTGGAATCCATCTCAAGGCTGGATTTGGTAACTTACACCTCGAATGTCAAAACGTATGTGACGCCGATATGATGGCTACAGCTCCCGATTTGTAGCATATAGATAAACTTGACACAATTTACATCACTTTTTAGCTAAGCCCATTGTGGTAACCGAAATCTTGATTCTGAATTCCACACGCGAACATCAAAATTCTGGCATCTTTATGCCGCAAAAGTAGAATCTAGACTGAAGGCTGTTTTTTCAAAACCGTTTCTCTACCGATCACGTTTTCCCTCTTCTCACACGCATACATATACAAACTCGGTCTTGCGCCAATCTCGGCGCCAATCTTATTCATCCTCATTCATTTTCTCGCCGTCCGTTCATCGACCACGGCAAAGCAGCGCTCCGTTGAAGCGCACTTTCCATTCTCGCCTTCACCAATACAATTATACGCCGCCACTGAACGGCGTCGGAGGTCAGCAAGCACAAACGTCAAATGTAAAGCTCGCCGCCCTCATAGGGTTGAGCGATCTCGATTGTGCCAATATGGTACACGGAGAAAACTAATGGCACATTTTTATAATAATTCTCATTGTGCATATCTCATCCACCACACCCATAAAGATTGCACACCGATAACACAATCAATAGATTCTTCGTGGGTGGGTTTACTGATTTAACTGCACATGGAGGTTTTTAGACTCGTTGGACTAACGTAGAAATGATTATATGCGGCAGTAGTACAGATCACGTACGCTCCATTCTACCACTCACTAAATGCTCATTTTACCACCTAACGAACAGGAATCGTCTATCTGAATCCTACAAGGAGGTTGGAATGTTGGATAGCAACCCGACTAAAGTAGTTCGCGAGAGTCATCCGACCGGTACAAGAAGACGTGGTTCGCAGCGAGCTATATGAGTCGATCAAATAGAGGACGATCTGCGCATCCGTCGCAGAGTGCGGAACTGGAGGCACACAGCCATGGACCGAGTAGAATGGAGGCGGCCACTATGTACAGCAGAGGCGACTCAGCTGACTGGTAAGGTAAGTAAGGACATCGCAGCAGAGGCAGACCCAGAGACTCATGCTGCAGGCGCAGCCTCAACAACGAAATCAAGCAAGTCGACAAAAATTTGATCTGACCACAGGTCAAGGCCGTCAAGGCGATGGCGGGCAATCGCCCAGAATGGAGATCGGCCCTATGCACCACCGTGGGTGCTAAGGAAGACTGAAAGTAAGTAAATAAATTCAATTGCTTACAATGATGTATACTGACCTACTTAAGATTATTTGTATAGACTATTGTTATCCTTGTAAAGCACAAGGATATTGTTTTTATTTCACCTCAAATTTTCCTTTTCCTTTCACTGAAGACTAATTACAACCATTCTCTTGGAGTATGTTCATGACATTCACCCACACAACAGGACCCACTGATCTTGGCCTGTCCATATTAACAATAACTGCTTACATCCGAAAAAAGTAAAAAACACCCCAAAATCAAGTCGAAAGTAGTCCCGATTGACCTCAAAAATCCAATGGTTTGCAGTTTCCAAGGCCAACCGCTGATGCTGGTCTGATTGAACGAGATGAAATAATAACACACCTTCTAGTGGACAATACTAGCCACCCATCGATCTCTGACTCTGAACATGAACTTCAAGCTCGTCTGAGCTTGTGTTTATGCGCACTTAAACACTCTTTAGGTACTCCCTCCACCAGATGATCGACCTACGATACCATACTTATTTAGTACGGTAGCTAAACTAACGCGCGCGCGACACCGCGACCACTGATGATGACTGGTTGCTGCTGCTTATTGCTGCAGTAAACGAGCATATCAACTACGCGCGCGAACCCATTGATACCGCTCTGCTCTGCCTTGCCACTCGCTCGCTGCAAACCCGATGCCATACATGCATGATGCCCCATGCACCGGCCTGCATAGGTTGGTTTGCAGAGTTTGTAACCTGTGCGCGCGATCAATGCGGCGTGGTGAGGGACACGGGGGTAAAATGCGCCTGTTTGTATAAAGGCTCAATTACAGCTTCAGGATTTACTGAAAATAGTGGAAAGAAATCACAAGAATAGTATTTCACAGTTACGGATGAAGCATTTCACTGCACTTCCCCCAATCTCTGTTTTGATGGTGCTCAATCCTCCCGATGCGAGAATTACAACAAAATGTTGTTTTCAATGCCACACTTTCGGAAATCCAGTTTTTGCAAACATGTTGGCTGGTTAGGTACCTAGCTACCAAGCTAGTTGCCGTTCTTGCACGCTGCAGATTGAGATTGCCGTGCGCACGACGACGCTCAGTTTGGGTCGAAAGAATTCTCAACCCAACCAACCAGCAGTCGACTCGACAGTTTACCGCGCAGGTACACACCGACCGATCATTACAACGTGTGACTTCAATCAGTGAGCAACGCGCGCGCGTGTTTATTCTAGAAGCTCGGCCGCTCGAAGATGCCGCACCAGATCACCTCCCCGGTAAGTGGCCTTTTCCGAGGGGTAAGGGGTTTTTGCGATCATCGAAAGGGTGAGATCATAACAAATTGACAATATGGGCTTCACAGAAAATTAAGGGCGATTTCCGTTGAAAGTGAGGAAAAAGTGGATAGTTTTTTAGGCAGGTTGTGTGTTCGGAACATGAGGGCCCATATAGCCGAAGTGGTAAACGTGCTGGTATTTTACTAGGCCATGCTGAGAGTGGCTGGTGCTATTCTCGGTCAATCCAGGAACTTTTCGTGACGGAAATTTTTTTTTACTTCTTGAGCATAGACGGTGAACATGAGCTGACAGAAGAAGTTGATGATGAAAAGGAATAGGGTAAACATTTATTTCGTCATAGGCGCTGTTTCTCGTCACATCAGAGTGAAAGCAGCCAATCATTAACTTTGTCAACGCTTCATTGGATGGAGGCAAAGAGATGTAGACCAGCCTCTTTAGCACTGGAAATAGAATTATTAAACTAAATTTTACGTTTCATTTTCACTCCACTTACGAGTTGACAATTTTTCCCGTTTTGCGGTCGACGAAGGCAACCACACCAAAGCAGCAGCTAGCCGAAATGCTCTTCATCACCGTTTAATTTTCACTTCGCCAGATTCACTTGTTGAACCAACCCAAGCAACAACTATTCAATTAATGAAATCAATCCTTCCTCCAGAATTTCCTCCTGCAATTCCTCCAGAACTTCTTCTGAGAATTCTTCTAGAAATTTCTCTAGGAATTTCTACAGAAATTTCTTCAGCGATTCCTTCCAGAATTTCTCTAGGGGCTTCTCCAGTAATTCCTCCTGGGTTTCCATCAGGAGTTTGTCCAGAAGTTCCTCCATTCGTTCTGAGGTTTTTTTTTCCAGAAATTGCTTCGGGGAATCCTCCAGGAATTCCTCCAGGGATTTTTCCAAGAATTTCTCCAGAAATTTCTTTAAGAATTCCTCAAGTGGTTTCTTCGGAAATTTCTCCAGGGATTTCTCCGCGCGTTCCTCCTGAAAGTGCTCCAGTGATTCTTCAAAGAAATCCTCCAGGGATTTTCTATTGAATCTTTCGGGGATTCCTCATGGAATTCATGCAAAGCAGATATTCCTCCATTAAATTTTCTAAGGAATTTCTCTACAGATTCCTCCAGGAATTCTTACAGACATGTCTCCAGGGATTCCTTAGAATTCCTCTGAGAATCCTCCAGGAATTCAGGGATTCCCAACTAACATTTATTGTGAATGTAAACGTCAACAAAGCGTCCTCAATACGGCTTGATGCTGAGTTACTGTGTTGTACATATGGACGGAAGCTTCTATACAAGCCCTATACCAATGAATCTGGCGAACTTAATCCACATGTATATGCTGTGCGACAGAGCGTTAACGATTAATCATAAATCTAATCATGATTAATGATTAATGATTAAGATTAATCAAAAATCATTAATCATAATCACTAAAATTTCTTATTTAATCATTAATCATTAATCTCAATCACACTGATTTTGCAATTTAATCATTAATCAGTAATCATAATCATAAGGAAAAAGAATTAATCAATCATTAATCATTCATTACCAAAAAAGATTCACCATATAAAATATATTATCCAACTTGAATTGGTTCAAATGCTGTTCTAAGTGTGATTCTTTATTTCAAAAATCTCCCAGACAAAATAACTTTTACTTTTGAAACTTCAAAAATATTTTAAACAGCAAAAACCTTTTAATCATTTCCAGTTTTTGTGATTGATTAATCATGATTAGTCATGATTTTTAATCAATGATCCGTTTTTAATCAATAATCATAATCAATAATCACAGATAAAACCAATTTTAATCATTATTCATAATCTTTAATCATCCTAAAAATCAAATTAATCATTAATCATAATCAATAATCACCGAAATTAGAATTTTAATCATCAATGATTAATCATGATTAAAAATTTTGTTAATCATGAACGCTCTGCTGTGCGAGCAGCTTCTATGCCACCAAGTTATAGCTCTTTTCTCGGCACCTATGTAACCACGAGCTGTATACCATCTTGAGAAGGCGCTTTTTCAGCCTTTTCACAGTTGTTAAATAATAGTTATACGGCATCCTCAAATTAGTCGATTAAATATAATTAGGTTATAGAATACCGTGGCGCAATACATTTGGAACTGGAACCATCGCTTTTAAAATTTAATAGTTAAAGTACTTGCCGCTACTTGGAATCGAACTCCCGATCTCCGTATCCACTGGTCCCGGTGATGTCCTCGCTGCCACACTGTTGTATATAAATAGCATAAAAAATAGCCAGTTTTGTTTTACTCCAGACAAGGCTTTATAATTGTGCCATAAGAAACCTTACCACACGGAACTACAAATGGACCCAAATTTAAGTTGTTTTGACGCAATCCCGGTCTTCCGTGGAATTACTCAAATTTGCGTCAAACAGCGATAGTGGCGAGTGAGTAGTTCTCGTTTGAGAGCGGCAAAAAAATTAACCCAGTGGTAAGTTGTTTTCACCCAACGGAGGCCTCAATTGACGCAAATTTGGGTTAACTCAAGAAAACCCAAATTTGGCTTCTTCCACGGAAGAGCAGCGGATGCGTCGGTGCTTCTCTCTTTGTTTTCGAAAACATTGCGGTGGGGCGAGGGACAAAACAACCCAACTTTGAGTTAAAACTTTAAGCAGTTTAGTCAAGTTTGAGTTTTTAAAACTTATTCTTTGGGTTATAATATTTTTCCGTGCATGCTTCATCTTGCTGCAATAGCTTGTGAAACGTCAAACGTAATAATATTTACATTCAAGCTGTGTGGTTGCGCCAACAGGTTCTTCGTCACACCTACTACAGTAGACGTTCGATAAGTGCAACATGTTTACGTTTCACTTACCGAAAGAAATTCGATAACTGCAACAACTGACAGACGTCACATAACTGCCAGAAGCTGCAGAATGCAACCAATGTGCATTCGTAAAACATCGCATTGCAACAAAAGTGCAAGCAAAAAACATCGCATCTTTGTTGACATTTCATTTTGACGGATACCGGTGCGATAACTGCAAAGTTGTTGCACTTAGCGGACTTGCAGTTAAAAAGCATTGCAGTTAAAGCGTTTGCACCGAGCGAACGTCTACTGTAGCTGAAACAATGTTTATTAAACAGCTACGAAGCGCTTCTGTTTTGTGTATTTGGCAACATTACAAAACGTACTGAATAAAGGCAGCTGTTCCATTGGTTGGGACTCTAATTCGATTTGCACATCTTCCAGAAAATCATCCGGAGTTGGAATAAAGTGCAATAAAAGCAATCCAAATAATTTCACAGCACAGAGATGGATAGCCGTAAAGTATTTGTGTAGTAGCTATATATCCTGCTTAAAGTTCGTTTTGACAATATGGTTTACATCCGACACAGTTTCTTTATTACAGCTACTAGCTGTAAAGATATCGCATAACGATCTTCAAAGCGCTGCTGGATTGTGGTTTTGTCAGTATTATGAATTGTACTGTATAGTAGCAGCTGTTTTGTTAGTGGGGACTCCTATTCAATTTGTTCAAGTTTTCTCATCATACGGGAAATCTTCCGGAGTTGGAATAGAGTGCAGTAAAGGCAGTCCCAGTGGCAAGTGATTGATTTTTGAAAACCGAGTTTGTTAGTTGTATGGTGCTTGTTTTGCAGCCGTGTATTAGCTTATGGTTTATGTTTGACTAGCTTCCCTTTTATTCAGCGTTGACTGCTTCAGTTCGATTGTTACACTACAGGAAGCAAATTACTGAAGCTTATAGCAACACTTATAGCGCTGAAAATGTTAGTTGGGTTCCTCCAGTAATTTTTCCAAAGATAGCAATTTTTCCAGGAATAGATAGAATTTCCCCAAAAATTCCTCTAGGGATTTCTCCAGCAGTTCCTCTTGGTATTCCTTCAGTAATTTGTCCAAAAGTTCCTACATTCGTCCTGAGGTTGCTCCAGGCTTTCGTCTAAGATTTTTTCCGTGAATCTTCCAAGAATTTCTCTAGAGAGTCCTCCGTCAAGAAATTCCTCCAAGAATTTCTACAGAAATTCGTCTAGGAATTCCTCCAGGAATTCAATGAAATAAAGAGATTTCTTTAGAAATTTTTCCAGATATTCATCCCATATTTTTTCCAAGGATTTCATCCAGTAATTCCTCCAGGTACCTAAGAAACAATTATTGATTAAAGGGATGTTTTTCAAAGCCGCGTTGTTAAGCTATAAGTTGAATTTTATTTGATTTAGTTAGAATAAAACTGCACTTAAACTTATGTTCACCCAAAAATAAGAATCTATTCAACTACAATCGGTCATGACATTTATGTTTATTCAACGATCATACCTCGGTTGTGCAGCTGCTCAAACCATCAGTTATTTATCATCACATTATAAACTCTTTTTCAGCGTATATATACTTTCAGAAATTCCTACAGGGATCCCTACAAGGATTCCTCTAGTGATTTCTCTAGGAACTTCTTCAGGTACACTTTCAGATATTCCTCCAGGAATCTCTTAAGGGATTCCGCCAGAAATTTTTCCAGAAGTTCCTCCAGGATTTCATCCAGAGCAGAGATGCCAGATTATTTTATCAAAAAATCTGTATCAATAGAGATTTTTCTGTATCGCCGTATTTGAGGGTATAGCAGACACCGACAGTCCTAGATTTTAACAGAAACTTACAAAAATGTACTACTTTTTGACGGTTTTTGATTTTTACTGGTATTTATTTTTCTAAAACATGTGTGAAAATGTACAAATTCTCATAATTTTTTTTGAAGTTTAAGCTGCAATTTATAAAGTTTTCATTAAATTTATTGAAAATAACTTCAAATTTTATGCTTTCTGGAGAAATCTGTATCACATTTTAAAAATCTGTTTTTTTCTGTACTCTGTCTCTTGTCTGTATGGAAGGTCAAAAATCGCTATAATACAGAAAAATCTGTATATCTGGCATCTCTGTTCCAGAGATTCCTTTGGGAATTGCTTCGGGGGTTTCTTCAGGAATTCCTCCAGGGATTTCTCTAATAGTTCATCTAGAGATTCCTTCAGGAATTCGTCCAGAAATTCCTCCAAGGATTTCTCCAGAAATTTGTCTAGGAATTCCTTCAGAAATTCCAAGAAATGAAGAGATTTCTTTAGACATTTCTCCAGGAATACTTTCCATTATTTCTCTAAGGATTCCTCCAGGAGTTCATCCAGTAATTCCTCCAGCGAGTCCTTCAGTATTTGATCCAGGTATACCTGCAGGAATTCCTCCAGGGATTGCTCCAGAAGTTCTTTAAGAGATTGCTCTAGGGATTGCTCTAGAAATTCCTGTTGTAATTCTTTCCGAAATTACTCTCGAGATCTTTTCAAATATTTATTCAGGGGCCCGGTCACAAATTTCATAATTCCGTCAATAATCTTTTCCAGGGATTCACACAAGAGTTTGTCCAGAATTACCTGACATTTTTTTTTGAATTACTCGAAGAATTTCTAGAGGAATTGGAACATAGAGAATCCAAGAATTCTCCGAGAAATCTTTAAGAAGTTCATCCACAAATTTATTCAGGTATTCCTTCAAAAACACCCCGTGCAGCTCTTGTGATGGAGTTTCTAGGAATATATTCTGTGATTCTTGCACACTCACTGTGACATACTTTAAACATACACTTCCGATCAAAAGTTTGGGGTCACCCCCTTAAAACATCATTTTCAGGCCCATATCTCCGCCAATTTACTTCCGATTTCAAAACCCTAGGTGTGGAGCGGATCTGGTGTGATGGTTAGAACACTTGACTATCACGCCGAGGACCTGGGATCGAATCCCACTCCCGACAAACTCGCAAAATGTGAGTTCTTCCTTCGGAAGGGAAGTAAAGCGTGGGTCCCGAGGTGAACTAGCCTAGGGCTAAAAATCTCGTTAATACAGATAAAAAAAAAAAACCCTAGGTCTCATTCAAAAGATAATAAGTCAAAGTAACTTTGAACGCGATTTACATGAAACTTTTACAAAAATATTTGTATGTAAACTCAAGCCAAAGTTGCCAAATTTTCTAAAAAATGAATACAAACTTACGGCAAACTTGTCGCTGGAAATTGGGTCGATCAAATTTTAAGATGAGAGCGGTAATATAACCTATTTTCTATAAGCTTTCGACTGCTTTTTACCGAACTTGGCTAAAAAATCTAGGAAAAAAGTTATTAAGTAAATTGATTATTTATTACATCGACCAAAAGTTTGGGGTCACCGTCGTAAAAAATGGAAAAGTGGTTTGTGGATATATTTGTCAACTTTCATTCAATTTTAATTCTTCTTGGCTTATTAGAAACATAATGTATGGTGCTTAGTGCATAGACATTTAACCACACATATTTGCTAAAATTTACATACTAAAACTTAACGGTAAATTACCTCATTTTTTGACATGTGATGAAATGTGTTAACTTTACATGTCAATTTTATATATAAAAATCGTTGAATACGTTAAATTAAAGACATCAAACGTAAATTTAGTTAATTATCTTCCAAACGAGCCAAAAAGAATTAAAATAGAACTATAGATGACGAAGATATCATCAAATCACTTTTCCATGTTTTACGAAGGTGACCCCAACCTTTTGGTCGATGACATCAAGAGTCAATTTACTTAATAACTTTTTCCTAGATTTTTTAGCCAAGTTTGGTAAAAAGCAGTCGAAAGCTTATAGAAAATAGGATATCTTATCGCTCTCATCTCAAAATTTGATCGACCCAATTTCCAGCGACACTACCGTAAGTTTATATTCATTTTTTAGAAAAATTGGCAACTTTGGGTTGAGTTTACATACAAATATTTTTGTAAAAGTTTCATCTAAATCACGTTCAAAGTTACTTTGACTCATTATCTTTTGAATGAGATCTAGGTTTTTGAAATCGGACGTAAATTGGCGGAGATATGAGCCTAAAAAATAAAGTTTTTGAGGGGGTGACCCCAAACTTTTGATCGGGAGTGTATAAGTACTCCCATGCGCTTTCAGGAATTCACCCAGAGGAGACTTTTGGATTTCTCTCAGGGCAAGCCTCGTTGGATAAATGTACGACTAGTGCTGAAATAATCAACTTTTCGCAACTCGTTACATAAATCAGGCCAAACATGTCTATTTTATGTCCTCTGGTGTATTTTAGGGACTTGGGTACACTGATTAGGTAGAGATAGAATAATGTGATTTGAAGTGAGATAAAAACGATCTATTTAGCTTGGAGTGTCAGTATAAACTGAATGTCTACATTTATTTAAAGCTCTTTTGGAGTCCGTATACTATGGTGTTAGTGAGTCGACATTTATCGAACACTATACAATATGACCGAATGTCCCGAACATTCTGAGATCACTACAATTCTTCCCCTTTTCAAAATTAATAATACAACATTCAGAACTTGGCATTTGCCAATTATGCACCACATAATTACAATCAATTAAATACATAAATATAACACGGACGTATAATAACATTAAGAATTCTATCAACAACTTGTGATACTTATCACGACTGTATCTCTTCAAACGATGTGGTGTTCCAAACTTCAGAAGACTGTCTCTCGAGTCATTAATTTTCATCATCTGTATCATCTGTTCCAATCGGAGCTCCTTTCACTTGTACATCTACGGCGAATGATGTCCTCGGAATACGCTGAGCACAATCCTTAGTGTCGTGTTGTGTCGACCCTTTGGTCACTATGCTGCAGTTGGGCCTAGTTGGCTGCGCCATTGCGCCCAAGTTTATTTGGCCGATCTGAAAAGTACCGATAAAATACATAGAGAATTTGGCATTATTAAACCGGTGGATTATCCCACTTAGAACAGTAACATGAAATTTAACCCAAGTTTCTAAGTGATAGTGTAATAATATACTTGTTTTTAGCTTTCTTCTAATAAACAAACATTCAGTTATTTCAAGGTTACCACTTTTCCCAATTATAACTCTTTTTATGAGCAACCCATCGGTCAAACTCGTATTATTTTTTTCTTTTAGTAATTTTAATAAATTTAGCACCTTGACTAATTGTTCTTCTTGTCCAGTTGAATAGAAATTTAAAGTGTTCATTATCCACGTACGTTTCGGTTTGAGAAGGTCATTGTCCAGAATAAAATTATTTAGCAACACCATCTTAAAGTTTAGAAACTGCACTTCCTTATTATTGAACCTTCTAACACAATAAAGCATTTGTTTTTCCCTTTTAGTACGGTCCACGTTATACACATATTTTTTAGCCTTCACTAACTCTACCAAAACACATTTAAAGACATTTTTGCTATCTTTCCAAACCAACAGTCGTTGCAACACCTGGTTAGATTCTTTTTTAAACTTGTTCACAGCAACATCGCTGGCAACAATGAATAGAACATTTTCATTTGAATTCTTTGTTAAATTTTGATTTCTATAGATAATCATGTCAAGCCAAATACTAGTTAACATGAGTCGAATCCCTGGTCGAATCACAAAAAAGGCAGAACATATTTATTAAATTCAATTGAAATTGAAAAAATGCTCTCTCTCATTAGAAGTCATTTGCTAAAGCAAGTACAAAAGATTAAACCAAATCTACAATCAGCCTTGTTGAAATGCAGTTCGTTAATTGTTTTGCGCCAGCCCTACAGCATCTGGCAATTTCAGTGTGCACAGTGGCTTTGTTTTTTATTGAATCACTTCAATATATCCGACACTATTGTTCCAAAGCACAAAGCAGATTTCAAATTAAAGGCCAAAATATAATACCTCAACCAGAATCACACCACAGGAAATGACCTATCCAAGAATAATTTCTTTCCCCGTGTTTTTTTTTTTGCACAAAACCGTCGCTAGCCGATCACATCGAACAAATTGCACGCGGTGGGTAAAATAAAATCCGCCTCGCCGACACTTTTATGTCCTCTGGTGTATTTTAGGGACTTGGGTACACTGATTAGGTAGAGATAGAATAATGTGATTTGAAGTGAGATAAAAACGATCTATTTAGCTTGGAGTGTCAGTATAAACTGAATGTCTACATTTATTTAAAGCTGTTTTGGAGTCCGTATACTATGGTGTTAGTGAGTCGACATTTATCGAACACTATACAATATGACCGAATGTCCCGAACATTCTGAGATCACTACAGTCTAAAGGTCCTATCTGCATAAGAGAGGCTCTCTTTGGTTTCCCTCTCTTTCGTTAATATCTCAGCTGTTTATTTGTATTATTATTGTCTCCTTGCATTGAACGATGGTCAGAACAATCGTCTTTTAATTTGTACAGCAAAAATAGTTGAAAAGTGTATCATTACATTGCAATAATTGAAAGAGAAAGTGAACAAAGAGAGCCTCTCAAATGCAGATAGGACCTATTGAAATGTTTGGCCTGAAATAACTATTATGTTTTCAGTTCAAAACCGAATTAGCGACATTTTTTCTTCGACTTCCGCTGCTTTTGCCTTGCGTTAAACACAGTGTCGGAAGTAGTGCGCTGTATAGATTTCCAGGTGTACAATACAGCGCGCTACTTCCGACATTGTGTTTAACGCAAGGCAAAAGCAGCGGAAGTCGAAGAAAAAATGTCGCTAATTCGGTTTTGAACTGAAAACATAATATTTCTTTTACTTTTGTTATGTAGCGCCTTATTGTGTATTTTATCGGTGCATTGCACAGGCTGCCATTCAATGGGTGATGTTGCGAAATATGTTGTGCTTGACATACATTCACAATCGTATAATGTTTATGCTTCTATTAGGTTCTACCCTTCATGCGTAGACTCCCCAGCGAGATGCAACCTGGATGTCGCATCAGGATACGAGGATTGGTAAGCAGACCCGCTGGAGACTGCCGGATTCATCTTCAAAGCGGAGACCGTTTCGATCCGATGGATGATGTGCCATTACATTTGAACCTTCTTCCGGCCACGAGGGAAGTTCTCCGGAACAGTTACGCCGCTGGCCAATGGGGACAAGAAGAACGTGCCGCAAACAGTCCGATAAATTTCGATGAAGACTTCGACCTCGTTATCGGAGCCGACTCGGGAGGATACACCATCGAGATCAACAGCCACCAGTTTACCAGTTTCAACCACCGACTTCCAGTGCAGACAGTGCGATTCTTGTTCATAACGGGTGGATGTGTAATACGAGCTGTAATGTTCGAGAATTGGAACACCATTGCGGCGGCGGAGGCTGCGCCACCGTTGATTAATGTGCATCCGAGTGCCCCCGTTCTCAACCCAGCACCTTCGTCACCGCCGATTCCGGTGCCATTCCAAATACCATCGTGGCCTCATGGCAATTTTCAGCACTTCGGAATGCCAGCGGCGGCTCCAATGTACCACCATCAACCTCACGCGCAACATCCTGTCTTCAATCCTGCCATGTTACTGCAGCATCCGTTGATTAGTGCGTAATTCATAATGAGTTGTATAAAAGATAAACTCCAAATAATGATTAAATTATTTTCAGTGACCTTTCCGAATGAAATGCAGAAGAATTTGGAAAATGGCCCAAGTGTGCAATACAAGCTGATGGTAACGGTTTTATGGGTAAGTTTAATTTTTACTGCTTTTAAGGGAACGATTGTTACTTTAACTGGAGACTTTTAGAGCGTAGCCACTAAATGTCTCCATTTAATTTTTACTCTTTTACCAAAGTTTCTTTACCCCTAATCTAAATTCTAACGAGCTTGCTGTTTCTAACAGGCCCGAATTAAGGATTGTGAGGCCCGGGGCCGGAGCAGATGTGGAGGCCCCTCTGAGGTACAATTGCGATGAGCAAAAAAATTTTTCTATGTTTTCGAACAGTACTTGAGCTATTTGCAAAGCAAAAATGATTTTTGTGGGAGCCTTTGAAATTTGGGGCCCGGAGCCTTGCCCCCCCTTACATCCGGCACTGGTTTCTGATTTGGTAATATGAAGATGTCTGCAATCCCTGGCCCATCGCTTACCACCTACTTTGTACAATGTACAATGCACGATGGTCCACGGACCAGATTTACGAGGAAAGATGCATGCAGTGCCTTCAAATGATTTTTAGACAAATATGGTCTTCTACAAAGTTGTTTCTAATAATAAGGCCTTCTTTCCAATGTTCATGAAAATTAGGGTGGTCCATTTTTCCTTAGAAATTGGAAACCAAACTTTTATATTTGCAAGAATAATTATATACATTCTTCGGAAAAGTTGGAGACCTATCAATTTTAAGCAAGTTTGCTGGACCGTTTTTGTTTAGCTTTAAAATTGACCGATCTAGAGATATATTTCTAAATTAGCTTAGGGTGATTCATGAAAAACCGGTTTTCCGGCTTTAACTTTTTCAGTTTCTATTTCTCATCAAAGTTGCCCAAGAAACACTTGTAGAGCATTTGATAACGTGTCGTTTCGTGCGCTGAGACGATCGTTATCTCGATTGGTTCAAAAGTTATGAGCGTTTTCCTTCAAAAAACATCGGTAATTCAAAAGGTAATATTACAGGTTGGGACAAAGATAAAAATATCTTTTTTCAGTATTGAATAGAAGAAATATTGTTATAAATCATATCAAAAAATTAGAGAGGTGTTATTTTTGTAACTTAAGAAAAAAATAGTAGAAAAGTGCCTATTTTTTCTAGAAAATCGTTAATTTCTTTTGAACAGAATGACGTAGCAACATTCTCAGCGCACAAAAATGTGTGTTTTTGAAAGCTCTAAATGTGGTTTTTTGACGACTTTTATGAGAAAATTAAAATTAAAAAGATAAAGCAAAAAAGCTGTTTTGCCCAAATTTTAAGCATTTTCCCATAGTTTTCATAGGGGAACGCTAGAACAAATCGTTTTATCACTCTAACTTTTTCGTTTCAATTTTCTCATCAAAGTCGTCAAAGAACCACTTTTAGAGCTTTCAAAAACGCACATTTTGTGCACTGAGAATGTTGCTACGTCATGCCGTTCAAAAGATATCGATGTTTTTCTAGAAAAAAATAGGCACTTTTCTACTAGTTTTTTCTTGAGTTACAAAAATAACACCTCTCTAATTTTTTGAAATGTTTTACAACAATATTTCTTCTTTTCAATGCTGGAAAACATATTTTTTATCTTTGCCCCAACCCGTAATATCGCCTATTGAATAAACTATGATTTTTGAAGAAAAACGCTCATAACTTTTGAACGAGATAATGATCGTCTCAGCGCACGAAACGACGCGTTTTCAAATGCTCTACAAGGGTTTCTTGGGCGACTTTGATGAGAAATTGAAACTGAAAAAGTTAAAGCCAGAAAACCGGGTTTTCTTGAATCACCCTAAGCTAATTCAGAAATATATCTCTATATCGGTCAATTCAAAAGCTACATAAAAACTGTCTTCAGCAAACTTGCTCAAAATTGATAGATCTACAACTTTTCCGAAAAATGTATATTAGCTATTCTTGCAAATAAAAAAGTTAGGTTTCCAATTTCTAAGAAAATATGGATCACCCTAATTTTCATATACATTGGAAAGAGTGCCTTGTTATGAAGAACAACTTTGTAGAAGACCATATTTTGTCTAAAAAATCATTTGAAGGCACTGCATGCATCTTAACCATCTTTCCTCGTAAATCTGGTTCGTGGACCACTATGCAATGTACAGGGGACAGGGCTGAAAATGTCATTATGTCATATCTTAATTCAACCACCTACAGCTCATTTTAGAAGCTGAACCTTAGAATATGGTATATGAAAACCTTGTGTGGCTAGACCAGTTCTACAAGAATGTCATGGAAAACCCGTTCAATTTTGAACATTTAAGGTAAATGTCACGGATAATCTTCAATAACGCCGATTGATATTGAGTATGAGCAATATGACCGCACAATTCGTAGTTGCTACTCAATGATTGACCAGAACAATCGAAATTGCAAAGAGAACCAACGAATGGGGCTTGGGATTAGCCCAGCATTCTCAATGTGCATAGTTGGAAAACTCTTAACTATAATAAAGTCAATAACGGCGTCGGCCACGTCCTTACGGTCATCAAGGGAAGGGAAGGAATGTTAGTAAAACAAACGTTGTTATAGAGACCGAGAATCGCTGCATTTCCAAGTTTGTTAACAGGAAAGAATTTTTGTTAAGAGGAATTTTGAAACAAAGAAAAACGATTTTGATCGGTTCTGGTCATCCAGTGACCTCGGAACAGGTTCTGGAAACCTTGGAATCTTCGGTAGAAATGGCCATTTTTCGATTCTAAAAGAATCCCATCGTGCGACACCTCAAATTTTGCAGAATGCCGCGCGTAATCCAGTAAAACAAAAAGAAAACATATTTTGATCGATTCTGGTCAACCGGTGACCTCGGAACAGGTTCTGGGGACTTTGGAATCTCCGGTACAAATAACCATTTTTCGATTCTAAAAGAATCCCATCTGGATGAATTTCTGGAGAAATTGATGAGGAATTTCTGAAGATGTTTATGGATGAATCCATGGAGGAATTCCTGAAGAAATTCCTGGAAAAAATCCTGTAGAAATTCCTGGAGAAATGCCTCGAAGAATTTCTCGAAGAATTCCAGGAGGATTTCCTAGAAGACTTCCGGGAGATTTTTTTTAGGATTTTCTGGAGTAATCCATAGAAGAAATCTTGGAGGTATGTCGGCAGAAATTCCTATAGGATTTTCTGGAGAATTATATGAATTATTCTGAATGAATTCCTTAAACAATTTCTGGAGAAATATTTGAGGTTTCCTGGAGAAACTCCTTGAGGAATTTCTGAAGGAATTTCTGCAAGAATTTCTGTACCTTTTTTAAGGAATTTCTGGAAAAATTCATGAATGAATCAATGGAGGAATTCCTGAAGAAATTCCTGGGGATATTCCTAAAGGAATCCATGAAGGAGTCCCTGTTGGAATTCCTCGAGGGATTCCTGGAAGAGTTCCGGGAGAAATCCCTCTAGGATTTTTGGAGGAATCCGTGGAGGAATTCCTGGAGAAATCTCTCCTAAAGGATATTTTGGAGGCATTCAGGCAGAAATTCCTAGAGGATTTTCCGTTGGAATCCTTGAAGTAATTCATGGAGCAATCCCTGGAAAAATTCCTGGAGGTATTTCTGGAGCAATTCCTGAAGCAACATTTGGAGGAATTCCTAGAGGAAATTCTGATTCGTTGATGAATTTCCGGAGAAATGTCTGGAGGAAGTCCTCGCAGAATTTTTGAAGAAAAGGAAATCTGGGAGAAATTGTGGCAGAAATTCCTAGAGGATTTCCTGGAGAAATACCTGGAAGAATCCCTGGAGAAAGTTATGGAGGAATCCCTGTATAAAATCCTGGAGGAGTTACGGGAGGAAGTACGGGAGGAATTCCTGGAGGCATCTATTGAGGCTTCCTAGAAGAATTCTTGGAGGAATATCTGGAGAAATTCCTCGAGGAATTTCTGAAGGAATTCCTGGAGGAATTTGCGGAGGAATTTCTGAAGAAAATAATGGATGAATCCCTGGAGGAATTCCTGAAGAAATTCCTGGAGTAATTCCTGGAGGAATCCCAGGAGAAAAATCTCGAGGAAATCCTGGAAGAGTTCCGGGAGAAGCTCCTTCAGGGTTTTCTGGATGAATCCCTGGAGCAATCCCTGGAGGAATTCCAGGAGGAATTTCTGAAGGAACTTTTGGAGGGGTTTAAGGAGGATACCAAAGAAATTACTGGATGATTTTTTACCCTTCTTACACCCATAAGAAGGGTATAAATACCGCTCGAAAAACCGACTTTCTATCCGAGGCCCGCAGGGCCGAGTCGCATATACCAATCAACTCAGCTCGACGAACTGAGCAAATGTCTGTGTGTGTGTGTATGTGTGTGTGTGCGTATGTTACAAAAAAAAGTCACGCCCGTTTCTCAGCCGTCTGATATCCGATTTGGATTCTCTTAGTTGCAAATGAAAGCTACAACATCCTAGTAGAACACTATTGAATATTATTACGATCGGACATTTGGTTACCGAGATATCTTTCGAAGAGTACTTTAAAGTAGTATAGGTTAGCTTTTTGAGAGATTTTTGACATTTAGCATATTGATGAATATCTCAGCCGTCTGTCAACCGATTTGAGTTCTCTTGGCAGCAAATGAAAGCTACAACATCCTAGTAGATTGCTCAGAAATTTTATTAGGGTTGGACATTACAGAGATATCTTTCGAAGTGTACTTAGGATCTATTCAACTAATTTTTTTGAGATCTTTGACATAGTGTATCATAATAAATATCTCAACCGTCTGTCAACCGATTTCGGTTCTCCTGGCACCAAATGAAAGTTATAACATCCTCGTAGAACCCTATAGAATTTTATTAGGATTGGACATTTGGTTATCGAGATATCTTTCAAAGAGTACTTGGGAGTAATACAGGTTAACTTTTTGAATGATTTTTGACCAAGGGTACCATAATAAATATCTCAGCCATCTGTCAACCGATTTGGGTTCTCTAAGCACCAAATGAAAGCTACAATATCCTTGTATAAGGCCCTGAAATTTTATTTCGATTCGACATTTGATTACTGAGATATCTTACGAAGAGTATTTCAATAATTTTTTTTTTTATCAATCTATTCACTTACTGGTTATCTTGCTTTGGTTTTAGACCAGTCTATGGGAAATTATTTTTCAATAAATAATGCTGACAAAGTGTATTGTTGTTTTCAATAAAATTATAAATAACAAATTACAAATACACAGGAATTTTATGAAAACTAACAATATGTTAAATGAAAGCTTTGAATTTATATATTGTGGGAAAATGCAAGAACCGGACAGCGAAAATAACTAGCTAATGCCAAAACTGATTAACTTAGTAGATATATCATTTTTGTCCTTTTTGCACCATAACCATGAATATCAAGTACTTCGTAGCTAATTTAATCGACTGATTAAGATATATTAGACAAAGTACAGGGGATAGACAAAATGATCGGGACAGGCTAAATTGTCACTTTTCGAAAAATGTTCAATTCGCTGTAACTTTTAATAAAGTGCATCAAATATTCTCAATTATTACTGTAACTTAATCAACTAGTTGTGTATCAGTGGATCAAATTTGGAAAAGATCGGGCTATTTTGCAGGAAGTTATAAGCATTTTAGAAAAAGGTAGAATTATCCGATAGCCAACTTTGAGCTGTTATATCTCCAGATTCAATGACCCGAATGCAATGAAATTTTGACCATTTATGACTTATATAATGAGCTCTGAAAAAAGTTTGACTCAACTTGAAATTATTAACAAGAGAAAAAGTTATAACGATTTCATTTATTTTATGATTTTTTAGTAAATTTGTCTATTTTTAATATGCATCCCATTACTTTTTCAATGAATTTCCGGCTATGTTGTTACTTTCTTTCAAAACATATTCATATTTAAGACAATTAGGGGAAATTTAAATGAACTGTAATTAGCATCTTGAATTTTGAAACGATATTGAAAGTTAAGAAAATTTGTTATTTTATTAGAAAAATAATCTAATCGTAATAATTTTCTTCCGTGTTAAAAATTTTAAGTTAAGTCAAAGGTTTTTCAAAGCTCATTATATAAGTCATAAATGGTCAAAATTTCATTGCATTCGGTTCATTGAATCCGGAAATATAACAGTTCAAAGTTAGCTATCGGATAATTATACCTTTTTCTGGAATCTTTATAACTTCGAGCAAAATAGCCCGATTGTTACCAAATTTTGTCCACTGATACACAACTAGTTGATCAATTTACAGTGAAAATATCAGAATATTTGATGGACTTTTCGAAAAGTTACAGCTGTTTGAAAAATTTTTGAGAAGGGAGAAATTTGCCTGTCCCGATCATTTTGTCTATCCCTGTATATCTCGTTGATTTTCTTATCCATTTGTTAATCGATTCAAGATCTTTTGGCAGTTAACAAAAGATACAATATTCCAGAATATGTAAGCTATTTTTGTAAAATTTCACACAAGATTCTAGAAGGTGTCTGGCATTTCTGGTAGTTTAGTCCATCGTCCATGATGCTATTTTGAAAACCAATTCACTAGATGCCATATCCACAATATTTTCTAGAACTTTTGGTCCATCACACAAAATAAATATGTTAAATACAAACAATACAACAATAGGTAAATCCAACGGAAGCTAACGATCCTTCCGCATCTGGTGGCAGGAATGAGAACCCTATGAAAAACGTGGCTCCGCTAAAATGTTCCATGGCGCAGCATAGGAAAAGTGCACTTTTTTTCACTTTTTCGTATCGAATCCCGTATCGTAGAGAAACAAACGAGCACTTTTCGGAAAGAAAATTTGATTCTCTTTCAGATGCGCTTAGATCCGGTAGGTACTTACGAACAATTTATGTGATTAATTTGAGGAGCTCTTGCTATGCCTCCGGCGGGCAATCTTCCGGATTTTTTGTTAGCTGGCCAATCCGGTGTCTGTTGGAATGGGCATAGAGAATGATGATATTAGAAGCCATTGCAAATGGAAAATAGCAACTTCTAGAGCCAAGAATGAGTAAAATTTGACGACAAAAAATTTACCTTTTTATGTAAACAAACGATTTTCTCCTCATCTCACCAAGCGCCTCTACAATTGGGAGTAATCTGGATTAGCCTATAGTTTTAATAAGTGTAAGAAGGGTTCTGTTCACCATAGATGGATTAAATCGGGTTTTTTAGAAAACTTTCTGGAGGAATCCCTGGAGAAGTTCCTGATTGTATTTCTGCAGGAATTTCTGAAGGAACTTTTGGAGGAGTTTATGGAGGAATTCCTTTAAAAATTCCTGAAGGAGGTTTTGGAGGAATTACTAGGGGAATTCCTGAAGTAATTCCTGGAAGGGTTACAGGAGAAATTCCTTCAGGAGTTCCTCCAGAAGTACTTCCAGGAATTCCTCCAGGGATTGCTCCAGGAATTCCCACAGGGGTTCATCCAGAAAATTTTCTAGAAATTTGTGTCAGAATACCTCCAAGATTTCCACCCCTCCACGGATTCCTCCAGAAAATCCTGAAGGAGCTACTTTCGGAACGCTTCCAGAAATTCCTCGAGAAATTCCTTCGATTTTTAAAACAAGCAAAAAAATTTTCTAGAAATTTTGATATAAAAAAAATTACGTAAAAGTTTCAATTGAAAAACTATACATTAATTTATCCTCACATCTAATCATATTAAAGTTACAATAAATTTGACAAACAAAAAAAAAGAAAATATATGAGATCTTGTTGAAATGTATTTTTTTAAATATGTTTTTACTGTTTTACAGTTTTTACCGAACAAGGGTCAATTATTTCTCAGATTTGTAAAATTCCAGACCACATTTGATTATTTTTTCTGAATATTTATTTGAATTCGTTGTAACTAACGTATGATTGAATGTAGGAAAAAAATATGTAAAGTATTTCGTTTGGAATCTATTTTTGATATCGAAAATTTAAAAAAAACCATCTAAATATTTCAAAAATTAATGAAAAATTAAAATTTGAGAGGCTTATTGGCAAATTCTGAGGCCGGAAGTCAACAGACTTTTGAAAAACAATTTAAAAAAATCGAAGGGAAAGGTTTTAGGAATGTTTGAATATTATGACATCTTACATAGATCCGCGTTGTATATTACTATGAGTGTAATTTTTAATTTCTTTAAACATCTACGCGGATACCATATCAACCCAACAACCCGTTTTCAAGTTATATTTTTTATAAAACGAAAATTTAGGTTATTTTCAATATTTAGGTGAATAACATTGCAAAACAAATAACATAAAAAAACAGATAGAAGTTCATACACAAACAAAATTTCGTTTGAATTGAAAAAGGTATCGTCTACACGATTCGTGATTTGAGCTGGAAATTTCCATAGAAATGCTCTTTTTAAACATTGTTTTTGTTTTAAGGATAGCCTAATTTGCATGCATTTTTATGGGATTAGTCACAACTGGTACCCTATGGCGAAATAGAGTGCGAAAATTGTTTATATTATTTTGATTTATGTATAATTAGTACGCTTATCCTATATCTTAAAAAATGTACAATCATAAAAATTATACAACATGTTTTAATAGTAATTAGAGTTTCAGATGGGTGAATGAAAATCTTTAAGTTTCTAATAAATTCAATTGTCGGTCTACCTATAATTTCACAGAAAATTTGCTGCATACTCTTCAAAGTTCTGAAGTTCATCCTTGTTGCGGTACTGGGCGGTATCGGTATGTATATAGTGTCGAAAAGACTTCGCCTGTAGTTGATGAAAAGACACCCGATTCTACCTAAGGCAGGCAGAATCTACAGTTTTTGTGATCATCAGCACCAGCTACGAGGCCATACCAATCATTTTCTACGTATGTACCATAAATAAATCAATTTTAATTAATCCTTTACCAAGTACATCTGCTATGCTCACCGCTTCGATATGAAGTTTTCGCCGTTTATTACCAACGCAGAATATCCAATTTCTTTAATATTCAGTCGGTCTTCTCCTGGTAGGTAGGTAATATAATGTTATTCTTTGTACAGTAAAACCTCCATGAGTCGATATTGAAGGGACCATCGACTCAAGGAAATATCGAGTAGTGGAACAATAATCCTTTGGGAAGCATTTTGGGGGGACCATCATAGTAACCCAGAAATTACTTTTTAGTATGGAAAAATTTACCTCCATGAGTCGATATCGAGTCAAGGAACATCGACTCATGGAGGTTCGACTGTAATTATGAAGTTTGTACAGATTCTTATAGCTTTACGTAAATAGATTCCAGTTGTATATAATGAGATGCATGAGTGCAATAAAAGTTATTTTCTTCTAATTTACCAAACATAGAACAAAGATCATTTATTGGAAAGAAATCCCAAAGTATTGAGTTAATAGAAAAATTAACAAACAATATGTTAAATTGTGATGTTTTTATTTGAATAATATCACAATTTTCAAGATTCCTACTCAACAATTAAACGACAAGTAGTAGAACAAAACTATAGTCGTAGTTTTAATTGATAATTTTCTTACTATCGGAAAAAAAAATATATAAATCATGTAAGGTTCAATTTAAGGTTTCCAATACATAAAGTTGGGCTTTTTATCCCCACGTCCCCTAAGATATGGATGTGCACTCCTCCGAAACCAAACACGCGTCCTTCGCGTCCATCAAAAGGATGGGAATGCTCCAAAATCACCTCGTCTGGCTTCCGTTCTTCCGTTTCCGATACCACCGTCGCGTCGCATCATCATCGATGTTGTTGTCGTCGTCGTCGTCGTCATTCGATATGGGAGTGCTCGGGCTATTTTTAGAAGTTCACCACCACATCGTCGCGTACCCGCCTCTTTTAATGTGCGCGGTATAACATTGAAACACGAGGATTCATTGACATTTTTTTTTCTGTGGGTACTGTTTCCTATGTCGATTCATACTAACTAGTAGAGTTATGCTAGGTATATTATCCCTGGTGGATTGCTATAGATGAGCTACCATGTATAGGTGGCAGTGTGAGATATCCTTCGCGTTTTTTTATTCTGGTGTTTCTTAGAACCATTTCGCCATTAGCGTAGGATGAATTGCGTCGTTATGGCATGTTCAAGGCGAAATCTGCCCGTAATCGTCCTTGCCCAGGATGTGAGCGAATAGTCGTGTGAGTGTGAGTGTATGAATGGGGAAGTTCAACGATGGACTTGCATGGATCAATTTCGATACTTGGTCTGAATGGGGTGTACTGGATGCGTAGGAAGATGGGTCAAGGATGAGGTGAGCTATCTATATGAGATCAAGGGCGCCACGCTAATGATCGATTATAATTAGAAGACATAATGTTTAGTCATAGTTTGAATATGTCTTTTCTATCTGAAGATTGCATGAATTGAATTCATATAATAAGGCGAATTTAGTCAGTGGTGCGCACACTTATTGTTAAAAGTCAACGCACGTCTATAACATTTGCTTCTGTATAACTATCTACAGGGGATAGACAAAATGATTGGGACATTCAAAATGTAACTGTAACTTCTTGAAAAGTGTATCAAAATCTCAAATTTTCACTGTAAGCTGATCAACTAGTTGTGTATCAGTGGTCAACATTTGAAAAAATCGAACTATTCTACACGAAGTTAGAAAGATTCTAGAAAACGGTGTGATTATTTGATAGCCAACTTTGAGCAGTTATATCTCCGGATTCAATGAACCAAATGCAATCAAATTTTGAGCATTAATGACTTATGTAATTAGCTTCGAAAAACTTGGAAGAAAATTATAACTATTATATTATTTAGAAAATTATCCAAAATTTCAACATCGTTTCAAAATTTGAGATGGTAATTATAGTTCATTTAAATTCCCTCAAATTGACTTGAGTATAAATTTGTTTTAAAGAAAAGTAATAAAAAAGTCGACAATAAATTGAGAAAAGTATATTAAAAATAGACTAATTTACTAAAAAAAACCCGTAGATCATATGAAGTCGCTACTTTTTTTCTAAAAAATAATTTCAAATTAATTCAAAAGTTTTTAAAAGCTGATAACATAATCATAAATGCTCAAAATTTCATTGTATTCGGTTCATTGAATCCGGAGCTATGACAGCTCAAAGTTGGCTATCAGATAATCACATCTTTCTCTAGACTCTTACTAACTTCGTGTAGAATAACCAAATTTTGACCACTGATACACAACTAGTTGAACAGCTTACAGTGAAAATTTGAGAATATTTGATACACTTTTCGAAAAGTTGCAGCTAGAGTTTTTAGAAAAGTGAAAATTATACATGTCCCGATCATTTTGTACATACGATCTCTTTAAATTAACTTTAAATATTTTCCAGCTCAACTCACGAATTGCGAAAACAGGACTTCAGCTTGTTCTATCTGAAGATGTTTTTCATGTTTTTATTTTTTCAATATGTTTCCCCTAAGTTTGAAAAGGGCGTATGTAAAAAACTTATATTCTTCTTCTAATAATCATAATTCGAAAACGGTTTGTTGGACATCATTTTATGTCTTCGATGATGTTTGATGAAGTTTGAATAACTTTAAAAAAAAACACTGAGAGTAATATTCATTGCAGATTTATGCCAGATGTCATATAATATAAAAAAAATCCAAAAAACTTACACTACGATCTTTTTTCTGTAGAAACCTGATTTCCAGCCTCAGAATTTGCCAAGTAGCTTAGAATGATCAATTGCTATGAAGGATGGGAAATGTCAGGAAAAAAATGTCATGACATTTTTCAATTTCCACTACTTTCGGTATTAATTTCCGTCCGCTTACATCACCGCTACAGGTAAGTTTTGGAAAAATGATGTTGTCACCGATAAATATTTTTACTAGGTATTTTTACAGAGAAATTAACTAACTACAAAATGACATTTTTATGACATTTCTTACCCCTAGTTGCTAACCGTAAAACGGGGAACCTTTTATAATGCGGGTAACCGTGATAGTACGGCAGGCAATGTATATTTTATCTTGTAACTATGACTCATTTAATCAGTTAAGGAGAAACTTCAGAGAATACCAATATGGCTGCCACAATGGCCGATTTGGACCCCTACTCACGTTTTCAAGAGCACCAATCTTGAAAATTCGTAAACAAATGCGCTCGATTTGGAAAAGCTGCCTCTTTTTGCAAGTGTGCAAAGCCAGGATAAACAAGTGCGGCTTGGTTCGAGGCCTCGTCCGTCAGATTTGTGCTTCTAAAATTTGTATGCAGAATTGCAATGGGATTTGTTGATGTTTCACCTTCCCTTAAGGGGCTGTCCATTAATTACGTAAGGGTTTATGGGGGGAGGGGGGGGGGGGGGGTTTGAAAAATCTTACGCGCCATACAAATTTTTTTGGGTTCTCATACAAAAAATCTTACAAGGGGGGGAGGGGGTGTCGAAAAATCGCTGTAATTCCCTTACGTAATTAATGGACAGCCCCTAAGGTGGTAAACGTGGATTGATACTATACATATGAATGTCCACTTCAGAGATATTTTCATTATATCTAAGCTTATATTTTTTTCTGGGAATCAAATAAAAATTGTCGATATTTTCATCATTCGTCAACGCCTTTAAAGTTGAAGGATTCGTCATTGACATAATCGTCATCATTGAAAATTTGAAAGCAGTTTTCTCGTTCAAAGCTGAAATTCCCGCAGGGAAAATGTATTCACTGTATTGCGGGTGCAGAATGGAGTACCCCAGCACGGAGGAAGTTAGGCGTTCGACACTGTTAGGCATTTGTTAGATATGTTGCTCATCGAAAATTTCTGAGAGCATAAATCATAACCCCGAAATTATGCTCAGTGTTCGATTCTTTCGCGCATTGTTGACAGTTGCCTGAACGGCAGTTAAAAAATAACATTGTTGATTGTGGCAGCGTTCGTCGGTCGGGAAAATGATAAAAATTGCGCGTTTCAATTAGTTAAAACCGTAACAACCTGGTAAGAACCATTTCAGTCGTTCCGTCGTCCGACCCGTCAGCTCCTCGCCGCTGCTACTGGCCAATAAGTCCGGTTCGTTCTCGTCGTACCGTTGCCGGAACCAGTCATCTCCAAAACAGTGTCTGATTCCGTTAAGTTTGCCCTCATCGTGTCGGTGAGTCATTTTAATTATAATTTGATTTATTTTTCATTTAATTTTTATTTAATTTTAAATAAATTTTAATCAAATTTTAATAAAATTTTAATTAAATTTTCATTAAATTTTATTAAAATTTTAACAAAATTTTAATAAAATTTTAATAAAACTTTAATAAAATTTAAATAAAATTTTAATAAAATATTAATTAAACTTCAATTAAATTTTAATTAAATTTTCAATTTATTTTTTTAAATTTGAATAAAATTTTAATAAAACTTAAAAAAAAATTCTAATAAAAATTTTATAAAATTTTAATAAAATTTTAATAAAATTTAAAAAAAATTAATTTACTTTTAATTTAATTTTAATAAAATTTTAATAAATTTAATTTTAATTAAATTTTAATTAAATTTAAAAAAAAAATTAATAAAATTTGAAAAAAAAATTTGATTTAATTTTAATTCAATTTTAATCCAATTTCAATAAAATTTTAATTAAATTTTAATTAAATTTTAATTAAATTTTAATTAAATTTTAATTAAATTTTAATTAAACGTTGATTAAATTTTAATTTAATTTTAATTAAACGTTGATTAAATTTTAATTTAATTTTAATTTAATTTTAATTTAATTTTAATTTAATTTTAATTTAATTTTAATTTAATTTTAATTTAATTTTAATTTAATTTTAATTTAATTTTAATTTAATTTTAATTTAATTTTAATTTAATTTTAATTTAATTTTAATTTAATTTTAATTTAATTTTAATTTAATTTTAATTTAATTTTAATTTAATTTTAATTTAATTTTAATTTAATTTTAATTTAATTTTAATTTAATTTTAATTTAATTTTAATTTAATTTTAATTTAATTTTAATTTAATTTTAATTTAATTTTAATTTAATTTTAATTTAATTTTAATTTAATTTTAATTTAATTTTAATTTAATTTTAATTTAATTTTAATTTAATTTTAATTTAATTTTAATTTAATTTTAATTTAATTTTAATTTAATTTTAATTTAATTTTAATTTAATTTTAATTTAATTTTAATTTAATTTTAATTTAATTTTAATTTAATTTTAATTTAATTTTAATTTAATTTTAATTTAATTTTAATTTAATTTTAATTTAATTTTAATTTAATTTTAATTTAATTTTAATTTAATTTTAATTTAATTTTAATTTAATTTTAATTTAATTTTAATTTAATTTTAATTTAATTTTAATTTAATTTTAATTTAATTTTAATTTAATTTTAATTTAATTTTAATTTAATTTTAATTTAATTTTAATTTAATTTTAATTTAATTTTAATTTAATTTTAATTTAATTTTAATTTAATTTTAATTTAATTTTAATTTAATTTTAATTTAATTTTAATTTAATTTTAATTTAATTTTAATTTAATTTTAATTTAATTTTAATTTAATTTTAATTTAATTTTAATTTAATTTTAATTTAATTTTAATTTAATTTTAATTTAATTTTAATTTAATTTTAATTTAATTTTAATTTAATTTTAATTTAATTTTAATTTAATTTTAATTTAATTTTAATTTAATTTTAATTTAATTTTAATTTAATTTTAATTTAATTTTAATTTAATTTTAATTTAATTTTAATTTAATTTTAATTTAATTTTAATTTAATTTTAATTTAATTTTAATTTAATTTTAATTTAATTTTAATTTAATTTTAATTTAATTTTAATTTAATTTTAATTTAATTTTAATTTAATTTTAATTTAATTTTAATTTAATTTTAATTTAATTTTAATTTAATTTTAATTTAATTTTAATTTAATTTTAATTTAATTTTAATTTAATTTTAATTTAATTTTAATTTAATTTTAATTTAATTTTAATTTAATTTTAATTTAATTTTAATTTAATTTTAATTTAATTTTAATTTAATTTTAATTTAATTTTAATTTAATTTTAATTTAATTTTAATTTAATTTTAATTTAATTTTAATTTAATTTTAATTTAATTTTAATTTAATTTTAATTTAATTTTAATTTAATTTTAATTTAATTTTAATTTAATTTTAATTTAATTTTAATTTAATTTTAATTTAATTTTAATTTAATTTTAATTTAATTTTAATTTAATTTTAATTTAATTTTAATTTAATTTTAATTTAATTTTAATTTAATTTTAATTTAATTTTAATTTAATTTTAATTTAATTTTAATTTAATTTTAATTTAATTTTAATTTAATTTTAATTTAATTTTAATTTAATTTTAATTTAATTTTAATTTAATTTTAATTTAATTTTAATTTAATTTTAATTTAATTTTAATTTAATTTTAATTTAATTTTAATTTAATTTTAATTTAATTTTAATTTAATTTTAATTTAATTTTAATTTAATTTTAATTTAATTTTAATTTAATTTTAATTTAATTTTAATTTAATTTTAATTTAATTTTAATTTAATTTTAATTTAATTTTAATTTAATTTTAATTTAATTTTAATTTAATTTTAATTTAATTTTAATTTAATTTTAATTTAATTTTAATTTAATTTTAATTTAATTTTAATTTAATTTTAATTTAATTTTAATTTAATTTTAATTTAATTTTAATTTAATTTTAATTTAATTTTAATTTAATTTTAATTTAATTTTAATTTAATTTTAATTTAATTTTAATTTAATTTTAATTTAATTTTAATTTAATTTTAATTTAATTTTAATTTAATTTTAATTTAATTTTAATTTAATTTTAATTTAATTTTAATTTAATTTTAATTTAATTTTAATTTAATTTTAATTTAATTTTAATTTAATTTTAATTTAATTTTAATTTAATTTTAATTTAATTTTAATTTAATTTTAATTTAATTTTAATTTAATTTTAATTTAATTTTAATTTAATTTTAATTTAATTTTAATTTAATTTTAATTTAATTTTAATTTAATTTTAATTTAATTTTAATTTAATTTTAATTTAATTTTAATTTAATTTTAATTTAATTTTAATTTAATTTTAATTTAATTTTAATTTAATTTTAATTTAATTTTAATTTAATTTTAATTTAATTTTAATTTAATTTTAATTTAATTTTAATTTAATTTTAATTTAATTTTAATTTAATTTTAATTTAATTTTAATTTAATTTTAATTTAATTTTAATTTAATTTTAATTTAATTTTAATTTAATTTTAATTTAATTTTAATTTAATTTTAATTTAATTTTAATTTAATTTTAATTTAATTTTAATTTAATTTTAATTTAATTTTAATTTAATTTTAATTTAATTTTAATTTAATTTTAATTTAATTTTAATTTAATTTTAATTTAATTTTAATTTAATTTTAATTTAATTTTAATTTAATTTTAATTTAATTTTAATTTAATTTTAATTTAATTTTAATTTAATTTTAATTTAATTTTAATTTAATTTTAATTTAATTTTAATTTAATTTTAATTTAATTTTAATTTAATTTTAATTTAATTTTAATTTAATTTTAATTTAATTTTAATTTAATTTTAATTTAATTTTAATTTAATTTTAATTTAATTTTAATTTAATTTTAATTTAATTTTAATTTAATTTTAATTTAATTTTAATTTAATTTTAATTTAATTTTAATTTAATTTTAATTTAATTTTAATTTAATTTTAATTTAATTTTAATTTAATTTTAATTTAATTTTAATTTAATTTTAATTTAATTTTAATTTAATTTTAATTTAATTTTAATTTAATTTTAATTTAATTTTAATTTAATTTTAATTTAATTTTAATTTAATTTTAATTTAATTTTAATTTAATTTTAATTTAATTTTAATTTAATTTTAATTTAATTTTAATTTAATTTTAATTTAATTTTAATTTAATTTTAATTTAATTTTAATTTAATTTTAATTTAATTTTAATTTAATTTTAATTTAATTTTAATTTAATTTTAATTTAATTTTAATTTAATTTTAATTTAATTTTAATTTAATTTTAATTTAATTTTAATTTAATTTTAATTTAATTTTAATTTAATTTTAATTTAATTTTAATTTAATTTTAATTTAATTTTAATTTAATTTTAATTTAATTTTAATTTAATTTTAATTTAATTTTAATTTAATTTTAATTTAATTTTAATTTAATTTTAATTTAATTTTAATTTAATTTTAATTTAATTTTAATTTAATTTTAATTTAATTTTAATTTAATTTTAATTTAATTTTAATTTAATTTTAATTTAATTTTAATTTAATTTTAATTTAATTTTAATTTAATTTTAATTTAATTTTAATTTAATTTTAATTTAATTTTAATTTAATTTTAATTTAATTTTAATTTAATTTTAATTTAATTTTAATTTAATTTTAATTTAATTTTAATTTAATTTTAATTTAATTTTAATTTAATTTTAATTTAATTTTAATTTAATTTTAATTTAATTTTAATTTAATTTTAATTTAATTTTAATTTAATTTTAATTTAATTTTAATTTAATTTTAATTTAATTTTAATTTAATTTTAATTTAATTTTAATTTAATTTTAATTTAATTTTAATTTAATTTTAATTTAATTTTAATTTAATTTTAATTTAATTTTAATTTAATTTTAATTTAATTTTAATTTAATTTTAATTTAATTTTAATTTAATTTTAATTTAATTTTAATTTAATTTTAATTTAATTTTAATTTAATTTTAATTTAATTTTAATTTAATTTTAATTTAATTTTAATTTAATTTTAATTTAATTTTAATTTAATTTTAATTTAATTTTAATTTAATTTTAATTTAATTTTAATTTAATTTTAATTTAATTTTAATTTAATTTTAATTTAATTTTAATTTAATTTTAATTTAATTTTAATTTAATTTTAATTTAATTTTAATTTAATTTTAATTTAATTTTAATTTAATTTTAATTTAATTTTAATTTAATTTTAATTTAATTTTAATTTAATTTTAATTTAATTTTAATTTAATTTTAATTTAATTTTAATTTAATTTTAATTTAATTTTAATTTAATTTTAATTTAATTTTAATTTAATTTTAATTTAATTTTAATTTAATTTTAATTTAATTTTAATTTAATTTTAATTTAATTTTAATTTAATTTTAATTTAATTTTAATTTAATTTTAATTTAATTTTAATTTAATTTTAATTTAATTTTAATTTAATTTTAATTTAATTTTAATTTAATTTTAATTTAATTTTAATTTAATTTTAATTTAATTTTAATTTAATTTTAATTTAATTTTAATTTAATTTTAATTTAATTTTAATTTAATTTTAATTTAATTTTAATTTAATTTTAATTTAATTTTAATTTAATTTTAATTTAATTTTAATTTAATTTTAATTTAATTTTAATTTAATTTTAATTTAATTTTAATTTAATTTTAATTTAATTTTAATTTAATTTTAATTTAATTTTAATTTAATTTTAATTTAATTTTAATTTAATTTTAATTTAATTTTAATTTAATTTTAATTTAATTTTAATTTAATTTTAATTTAATTTTAATTTAATTTTAATTTAATTTTAATTTAATTTTAATTTAATTTTAATTTAATTTTAATTTAATTTTAATTTAATTTTAATTTAATTTTAATTTAATTTTAATTTAATTTTAATTTAATTTTAATTTAATTTTAATTTAATTTTAATTTAATTTTAATTTAATTTTAATTTAATTTTAATTTAATTTTAATTTAATTTTAATTTAATTTTAATTTAATTTTAATTTAATTTTAATTTAATTTTAATTTAATTTTAATTTAATTTTAATTTAATTTTAATTTAATTTTAATTTAATTTTAATTTAATTTTAATTTAATTTTAATTTAATTTTAATTTAATTTTAATTTAATTTTAATTTAATTTTAATTTAATTTTAATTTAATTTTAATTTAATTTTAATTTAATTTTAATTTAATTTTAATTTAATTTTAATTTAATTTTAATTTAATTTTAATTTAATTTTAATTTAATTTTAATTTAATTTTAATTTAATTTTAATTTAATTTTAATTTAATTTTAATTTAATTTTAATTTAATTTTAATTTAATTTTAATTTAATTTTAATTTAATTTTAATTTAATTTTAATTTAATTTTAATTTAATTTTAATTTAATTTTAATTTAATTTTAATTTAATTTTAATTTAATTTTAATTTAATTTTAATTTAATTTTAATTTAATTTTAATTTAATTTTAATTTAATTTTAATTTAATTTTAATTTAATTTTAATTTAATTTTAATTTAATTTTAATTTAATTTTAATTTAATTTTAATTTAATTTTAATTGAATTTTAATTTAATTTTAATTTAATTTTAATTTAATTTTAATTTAATTTTAATTTAATTTTAATTTAATTTTAATTTAATTTTAATTTAATTTTAATTTAATTTTAATTTAATTTTAATTTAATTTTAATTTAATTTTAATTTAATTTTAATTTAATTTTAATTTAATTTTAATTTAATTTTAATTTAATTTTAATTTAATTTTAATTTAATTTTAATTTAATTAATTTAATTTTAATTTAATTTTAATTTAATTTTAATTTAATTTTAATTTAATTTTAATTTAATTTTAATTTAATTTTAATTTAATTTTAATTTAATTTTAATTTAATTTTAATTTAATTTTAATTTAATTTTAATTTAATTTTAATTTAATTTTAATTTAATTTTAATTTAATTTTAATTTAATTTTAATTTAATTTTAATTTAATTTAATTTAATTTTAATTTAATTTTAATTTAATTTTAATTTAATTTTAATTTAATTTTAATTTAATTTTAATTTAATTTTAATTTAATTTAATTTAATTTTAATTTAATTTTAATTTAATTTTAATTTAATTTTAATTTAATTTTAATTTAATTTTAATTTAATTTTAATTTAATTTTAATTTAATTTTAATTTAATTTTAATTTAATTTTAATTTAATTTTAATTTAATTTTAATTTAATTTTAATTTAATTTTAATTTAATTTTAATTTAATTTTAATTTAATTTTAATTTAATTTTAATTTAATTTTAATTTAATTTTAATTTAATTTTAATTTAATTTTAATTTAATTTTAATTTAATTTTAATTTAATTTTAATTTAATTTTAATTTAATTTTAATTTAATTTTAATTTAATTTTAATTTAATTTTAATTTAATTTTAATTTAATTTTAATTTAATTTTAATTTAATTTTAATTTAATTTTAATTTAATTTTAATTTAATTTTAATTTAATTTTAATTTAATTTTAATTTAATTTTAATTTAATTTTAATTTAATTTTAATTTAATTTTAATTTAATTTTAATTTAATTTTAATTTAATTTTAATTTAATTTTAATTTAATTTTAATCTAATTTTAATTTAATTTTAATTTTAATTTAATTTTAATTTAATTTTAATTTAATTTTAATTTAATTTTAATTTAATTTTAATTTAATTTTAATTTAATTTTAATTTAATTTTAATTTAATTTTAATTTAATTTTAATTTAATTTTAATTTAATTTTAATTTAATTTTAATTTAATTTTAATTTAATTTTAATTTAATTTTAATTTAATTTTAATTTAATTTTAATTTAATTTTAATTTAATTTTAATTTAATTTTAATTTAATTTTAATTTAATTTTAATTTAATTTTAATTTAATTTTAATTTAATTTTAATTTAATTTTAATTTAATTTTAATTTAATTTTAATTTAATTTTAATTTAATTTTAATTTAATTTTAATTTAATTTTAATTTAATTTTAATTTAATTTTAATTTAATTTTAATTTAATTTTAATTTAATTTTAATTTAATTTTAATTTAATTTTAATTTAATTTTAATTTAATTTTAATTTAATTTTAATTTAATTTTAATTTAATTTTAATTTAATTTTAATTTAATTTTAATTTAATTTTAATTTAATTTTAATTTAATTTTAATTTAATTTTAATTTAATTTTAATTTAATTTTAATTTAATTTTAATTTAATTTTAATTTAATTTTAATTTAATTTTAATTTAATTTTAATTTAATTTTAATTTAATTTTAATTTAATTTTAATTTAATTTTAATTTAATTTTAATTTAATTTTAATTTAATTTTAATTTAATTTTAATTTAATTTTAATTTAATTTTAATTTAATTTTAATTTAATTTTAATTTAATTTTAATTTAATTTTAATTTAATTTTAATTTAATTTTAATTTAATTTTAATTTAATTTTAATTTAATTTTAATTTAATTTTAATTTAATTTTAATTTAATTTTAATTTAATTTTAATTTAATTTTAATTTAATTTTAATTTAATTTTAATTTAATTTTAATTTAATTTTAATTTAATTTTAATTTAATTTTAATTTAATTTTAATTTAATTTTAATTTAATTTTAATTTAATTTTAATTTAATTTTAATTTAATTTTAATTTAATTTTAATTTAATTTTAATTTAATTTTAATTTAATTTTAATTTAATTTAATTTAATTTTAATTTAATTTTAATTTAATTTTAATTTAATTTTAATTTAATTTTAATTTAATTTTAATTTAATTTTAATTTAATTTTAATTTAATTTTAATTTAATTTTAATTTAATTTTAATTTAATTTTAATTTAATTTTAATTTAATTTTAATTTAATTTTAATTTAATTTTAATTTAATTTTAATTTAATTTAATTTAATTTTAATTTAATTTTAATTTAATTTTAATTTAATTTTAATTTAATTTTAATTTAATTTTAATTTAATTTTAATTTAATTTTAATTTAATTTTAATTTAATTTTAATTTAATTTTAATTTAATTTTAATTTAATTTTAATTTAATTTTAATTTAATTTTAATTTAATTTTAATTTAATTTTAATTTAATTTTAATTTAATTTTAATTTAATTTTAATTTAATTTTAATTTAATTTTAATTTAATTTTAATTTAATTTTAATTTAATTTTAATTTAATTTTAATTTAATTTTAATTTAATTTTAATTTAATTTTAATTTAATTTTAATCTAATTTTAATTTAATTTTAATTTAATTTTAATTTAATTTTAATTTAATTTTAATTTAATTTTAATTTAATTTTAATTTAATTTTAATTTAATTTTAATTTAATTTTAATTTAATTTTAATTTAATTTTAATTTAATTTTAATCTAATTTTAATTTAATTTTAATTTTAATTTAATTTTAATTTAATTTTAATTTAATTTTAATTTAATTTTAATTTAATTTTAATTTAATTTTAATTTAATTTTAATTTAATTTTAATTTAATTTTAATTTAATTTTAATTTAATTTTAATTTTATTTTAATTTTATTTTAATTTAATTTTAATTTAATTTTAATTTAATTTTAATTTAATTTTAATTTAATTTTAATTTAATTTTAATTTAATTTTAATTTAATTTTAATTTAATTTTAATTTAATTTTAATTTAATTTTAATTTAATTTTAATTTAATTTTAATTTAATTTTAATTTAATTTTAATTTAATTTTAATTTAATTTTAATTTAATTTTAATTTAATTTTAATTTAATTTTAATTTAATTTTAATTTAATTTTAATTTAATTTTAATTTAATTTTAATTTAATTTTAATTTAATTTTAATTTAATTTTAATTTAATTTTAATTTAATTTTAATTTAATTTTAATTTAATTTTAATTTAATTTTAATTTAATTTTAATTTAATTTTAATTTAATTTTAATTTAATTTTAATTTAATTTTAATTTAATTTTAATTTAATTTTAATTTAATTTTAATTTAATTTTAATTTAATTTTAATTTAATTTTAATTTAATTTTAATTTAATTTTAATTTAATTTTAATTTAATTTTAATTTAATTTTAATTTAATTTTAATTTAATTTTAATTTAATTTTAATTTAATTTAAATTTAATTTTAATTTAATTTTAATTTAATTTTAATTTAATTTTAATTTAATTTTAATTTAATTTTAATTTAATTTTAATTTAATTTTAATTTAATTTTAATTTAATTTTAATTTAATTTTAATTTAATTTTAATTTAATTTTAATTTAATTTTAATTTAATTTTAATTTAATTTTAATTTAATTTTAATTTAATTTTAATTTAATTTAATTTAATTTTAATTTAATTTTAATTTAATTTTAATTTAATTTTAATTTAATTTTAATTTAATTTTAATTTAATTTTAATTTAATTTTAATTTAATTTTAATTTAATTTTAATTTAATTTTAATTTAATTTTAATTTAATTTTAATTTAATTTTAATTTAATTTTAATTTAATTTTAATTTAATTTTAATTTAATTTTAATTTAATTTTAATTTAATTTTAATTTAATTTTAATTTAATTTTAATTTAATTTTAATTTAATTTTAATTTAATTTTAATTTAATTTTAATTTAATTTTAATTTAATTTTAATTTAATTTTAATTTAATTTTAATTTAATTTTAATTTAATTTTAATTTAATTTTAATTTAATTTTAATTTAATTTTAATTTAATTTTAATTTAATTTTAATTTAATTTTAATTTAATTTTAATTTAATTTTAATTTAATTTTAATTTAATTTTAATTTAATTTTAATTTAATTTTAATTTAATTTTAATTTAATTTTAATTTAATTTTAATTTAATTTTAATTTAATTTTAATTTAATTTTAATTTAATTTTAATTTAATTTTAATTTAATTTTAATTTAATTTTAATTTAATTTTAATTTAATTTTAATTTAATTTTAATTTAATTTTAATTTAATTTTAATTTAATTTTAATTTAATTTTAATTTAATTTTAATTTAATTTTAATTTAATTTTAATTTAATTTTAATTTAATTTTAATTTAATTTTAATTTAATTTTAATTTAATTTTAATTTAATTTTAATTTAATTTTAATTTAATTTTAATTTAATTTTAATTTAATTTTAATTTAATTTTAATTTAATTTTAATTTAATTTTAATTTAATTTTAATTTAATTTTAATTTAATTTTAATTTAATTTTAATTTAATTTTAATTTAATTTTAATTTAATTTTAATTTAATTTAATTTAATTTTAATTTAATTTTAATTTAATTTTAATTTAATTTTAATTTAATTTTAATTTAATTTTAATTTAATTTTAATTTAATTTTAATTTAATTTTAATTTAATTTTAATTTAATTTTAATTTAATTTTAATTTAATTTTAATTTAATTTTAATTAATTTTAATTTAATTTTAATTTAATTTTAATTTAATTTTAATTTAATTTTAATTTAATTTTAATTTAATTTTAATTTAATTTTAATTTAATTTTAATTTAATTTTAATTTAATTTTAATTTAATTTTAATTTAATTTTAATTTAATTTTAATTTAATTTTAATTTAATTTTAATTTAATTTTAATTTAATTTTAATTTAATTTTAATTTAATTTTAATTTAATTTTAATTTAATTTTAATTTAATTTTAATTTAATTTTAATTTAATTTTAATTTAATTTTAATTTAATTTTAATTTAATTTTAATTTAATTTTAATTTAATTTTAATTTAATTTTAATTTAATTTTAATTTAATTTTAATTTAATTTTAATTTAATTTTAATTTAATTTTAATTTAATTTTAATTTAATTTTAATTTAATTTTAATTTAATTTTAATTTAATTTTAATTTAATTTTAATTTAATTTTAATTTAATTTTAATTTAATTTTAATTTAATTTTAATTTAATTTTAATTTAATTTTAATTTAATTTTAATTTAATTTTAATTTAATTTTAATTTAATTTTAATTTAATTTTAATTTAATTTTAATTTAATTTTAATTTAATTTTAATTTAATTTTAATTTAATTTTAATTTAATTTTAATTTAATTTTAATTTAATTTTAATTTAATTTTAATTTAATTTTAATTTAATTTTAATTTAATTTTAATTTTAATTTAATTTTAATTTAATTTTAATTTAATTTTAATTTAATTTTAATTTAATTTTAATTTAATTTTAATTTAATTTTAATTTAATTTTAATTTAATTTTAATTTAATTTTAATTTAATTTTAATTTAATTTTAATTTAATTTTAATTTAATTTTAATTTAATTTTAATTTAATTTTAATTTAATTTTAATTTAATTTTAATTTAATTTTAATTTAATTTTAATTTAATTTTAATTAATTTTAATTTAATTTTAATTTAATTTTAATTTAATTTTAATTTAATTTTAATTTAATTTTAATTTAATTTTAATTTAATTTTAATTTAATTTTAATTTAATTTTAATTTAATTTTAATTTAATTTTAATTTAATTTTAATTTAATTTTAATTTAATTTTAATTTAATTTTAATTTAATTTTAATTTAATTTTAATTTAATTTTAATTTAATTTTAATTTAATTTTAATTTAATTTTAATTTAATTTTAATTTAATTTTAATTTAATTTTAATTTAATTTTAATTTAATTTTAATTTAATTTTAATTTAATTTTAATTTAATTTTAATTTAATTTTAATTTAATTTTAATTTAATTTTAATTTAATTTTAATTTAATTTTAATTTAATTTTAATTTAATTTTAATTTAATTTTAATTAATTTTAATTTAATTTTAATTTAATTTTAATTTAATTTTAATTTAATTTTAATTTAATTTTAATTTAATTTTAATTTAATTTTAATTTAATTTTAATTTAATTTTAATTTAATTTTAATTTAATTTTAATTTAATTTTAATTTAATTTTAATTTAATTTTAATTTAATTTTAATTTAATTTTAATTTAATTTTAATTTAATTTTAATTTAATTTTAATTTAATTTTAATTTAATTTTAATTTAATTTTAATTAATTTTAATTTAATTTTAATTTAATTTTAATTTAATTTTAATTTAATTTTAATTTAATTTTAATTTAATTTTAATTTAATTTTAATTTAATTTTAATTTAATTTTAATTTAATTTTAATTTAATTTTAATTTAATTTTAATTTAATTTTAATTTAATTTTAATTTAATTTTAATTTAATTTTAATTTAATTTTAATTTAATTTTAATTTAATTTTATTTAATTTTAATTTAATTTTAATTTAATTTTAATTTAATTTTAATTTAATTTTAATTTAATTTTAATTTAATTTTAATTTAATTTTAATTTAATTTTAATTTAATTTTAATTTAATTTAATTTAATTTTAATTTAATTTTAATTTAATTTTAATTTAATTTTAATTTAATTTTAATTTAATTTTAATTTAATTTTAATTTAATTTTAATTTAATTTTAATTTAATTTTAATTTAATTTTAATTTAATTTTAATTTAATTTTAATTTAATTTTAATTTAATTTTAATTTAATTTTAATTTAATTTTAATTTAATTTTAATTTAATTTTAATTTAATTTTAATTTAATTTTAATTTAATTTTAATTTAATTTTAATTTAATTTTAATTTAATTTTAATTTAATTTTAATTTAATTTTAATTTAATTTTAATTTAATTTTAATTTAATTTTAATTTAATTTTAATTTAATTTTAATTTAATTTTAATTTAATTTTAATTTAATTTTAATTTATTTTAATTTAATTTTAATTTAATTTTAATTTAATTTTAATTTAATTTTAATTTAATTTTAATTTAATTTTAATTTAATTTTAATTTAATTTTAATTTAATTTTAATTTAATTTTAATTTAATTTTAATTTAATTTTAATTTAATTTTAATTTAATTTTAATTTATTTTAATTAATTTTATTTAATTTAATTTAATTTTAATTTAATTTTAATTTAATTTTAATTTAATTTTAATTTAATTTTAATTTAATTTTAATTTAATTTTAATTTAATTTTAATTTAATTTTAATTTAATTTTAATTTAATTTTAATTTAATTTTAATTTAATTTTAATTTAATTTTAATTTAATTTTAATTTAATTTTAATTTAATTTTAATTTAATTTTAATTTAATTTTAATTTAATTTTAATTTAATTTTAATTTAATTTTAATTTAATTTTAATTTAATTTTAATTTAATTTTAATTTAATTTTAATTTAATTTTAATTTAATTTTAATTTAATTTTAATTTAATTTTAATTTAATTTTAATTTAATTTTAATTTAATTTTAATTTAATTTTAATTTAATTTTAATTTAATTTTAATTTAATTTTAATTTAATTTTAATTTAATTTTAATTTAATTTTAATTTAATTTTAATTTAATTTTAATTTAATTTTAATTTAATTTTAATTTAATTTTAATTTAATTTTAATTTAATTTTAATTTAATTTTAATTTAATTTTAATTTAATTTTAATTTAATTTTAATTTAATTTTAATTTAATTTTAATTTAATTTTAATTTAATTTTAATTTAATTTTAATTTAATTTTAATTTAATTTTAATTTAATTTTAATTTAATTTTAATTTAATTTTAATTTAATTTTAATTTAATTTTAATTTAATTTTAATTTAATTTTAATTTAATTTTAATTTAATTTTAATTTAATTTTAATTTAATTTTAATTTAATTTTAATTTAATTTTAATTTAATTTTAATTTAATTTTAATTTAATTTTAATTTAATTTTAATTTAATTTTAATTTAATTTTAATTTAATTTTAATTTAATTTTAATTTAATTTTAATTTAATTTTAATTTAATTTTAATTTAATTTTAATTTAATTTTAATTTAATTTTAATTTAATTTTAATTTAATTTTAATTTAATTTTAATTTAATTTTAATTTAATTTTAATTTAATTTTAATTTAATTTTAATTTAATTTTAATTTAATTTTAATTTAATTTTAATTTAATTTTAATTTAATTTTAATTTAATTTTAATTTAATTTTAATTTAATTTTAATTTAATTTTAATTTAATTTTAATTTAATTTTAATTTAATTTTAATTTAATTTTAATTTAATTTTAATTTAATTTTAATTTAATTTTAATTTAATTTTAATTTAATTTTAATTTAATTTTAATTTAATTTTAATTTAATTTTAATTTAATTTTAATTTAATTTTAATTTAATTTTAATTTAATTTTAATTTAATTTTAATTTAATTTTAATTTAATTTTAATTTAATTTTAATTTAATTTTAATTTAATTTTAATTTAATTTTAATTTAATTTTAATTTAATTTTAATTTAATTTTAATTTAATTTTAATTTAATTTTTATTTTAATTTTAATTTAATTTTAATTTAATTTTAATTTAATTTTAATTTAATTTTAATTTAATTTAATTTAATTTTAATTTAATTTTAATTTAATTTTAATTTAATTTTAATTTAATTTTAATTTAATTTTAATTTAATTTTAATTTAATTTTAATTTAATTTTAATTTAATTTTAATTTAATTTTAATTTAATTTTAATTTAATTTTAATTTAATTTTTAATTTAATTTTAATTTAATTTTAATTTAATTTTAATTTAATTTTAATTTAATTTTATTTAATTTTAATTTAATTTTAATTTAATTTTAATTTAATTTTAATTTAATTTTAATTTAATTTTAATTTAATTTTAATTTAATTTTAATTTAATTTTAATTTAATTTTAATTTAATTTTAATTTAATTTTAATTAATTTTAATTTAATTTTAATTTAATTTTAATTTAATTTTAATTTAATTTTAATTTAATTTTAATTTAATTTTAATTTAATTTTAATTTAATTTTAATTTAATTTTAATTTAATTTTAATTTAATTTTAATTTAATTTTAATTTAATTTTAATTAATTTTAATTTAATTTTAATTTAATTTTAATTTAATTTTAATTTAATTTTAATTTAATTTTAATTTAATTTTAATTTAATTTTAATTTAATTTTAATTTAATTTTAATTTAATTTTAATTTAATTTTAATTTAATTTTAATTTAATTTTAATTTAATTTTAATTTAATTTTAATTTAATTTTAATTTAATTTTAATTTAATTTTAATTTAATTTTAATTTAATTTTAATTTAATTTTAATTTAATTTTAATTTAATTTTAATTTAATTTTAATTTAATTTTAATTTAATTTTAATTTAATTTTAATTTAATTTTAATTTAATTTTAATTTAATTTTAATTTAATTTTAATTTAATTTTAATTTAATTTTAATTTAATTTTAATTTAATTTTAATTTAATTTTAATTTAATTTTAATTTAATTTTAATTTAATTTTAATTTAATTTTAATTTAATTTTAATTTAATTTTAATTTAATTTTAATTTAATTTTAATTTAATTTTAATTTAATTTTAATTTAATTTTAATTTAATTTTAATTTAATTTTAATTTAATTTTAATTTAATTTTAATTTAATTTTAATTTAATTTTAATTTAATTTTAATTTAATTTTAATTTAATTTTAATTTAATTTTAATTTAATTTTAATTTAATTTTAATTTAATTTTAATTTAATTTTAATTTAATTTTAATTTAATTTTAATTTAATTTTAATTTAATTTTAATTTAATTTTAATTTAATTTTAATTTAATTTTAATTTAATTTTAATTTAATTTTAATTTAATTTTAATTTAATTTTAATTTAATTTTAATTTAATTTTAATTTAATTTTAATTTAATTTTAATTTAATTTTAATTTAATTTTAATTTAATTTTAATTTAATTTTAATTTAATTTTAATTTAATTTTAATTTAATTTTAATTTAATTTTAATTTAATTTTAATTTAATTTTTAATTTAATTTTAATTTAATTTTAATTTAATTTTAATTTAATTTTAATTTAATTTTAATTTAATTTTAATTTAATTTTAATTTAATTTTAATTTAATTTTAATTTAATTTTAATTTAATTTTAATTTAATTTTAATTTAATTTTAATTTAATTTTAATTTAATTTTAATTTAATTTTAATTTAATTTTAATTTAATTTTAATTTAATTTTAATTTAATTTTAATTTAATTTTAATTTAATTTTAATTTAATTTTAATTTAATTTTAATTTAATTTTAATTTAAGTTAGGTTCAAGCTCTCGCTGCGACCAGACGTGTTTTTCAACCGCGCTTTGTATTGCTATTTTCGGTCTCGCTTTCAGTCTCCCACTGCTGTGAGGAGAACGTATTTCGCGTCAGATTTCCTGGCGACAATAGAAATCTGTTCTATCCAACGCGTTAGCAACCATGACCACCGTGCGTGCTCGAGAAAATACCTTTAAGGTAGATTTGTCAAACTTTCCCAAACGCCCGTCGTTTGAAGAAATCCATGGCTTCATCCATGAGACGATTGGTCTCACCGTCGACCAAGTGCTGCGTTTGCAGATGAACCACGCGCAAAATTGCGCGCATGTGAAGTGCCGTGATCTTAAGACTGCCCAGGATGCGGTGGACAGGCATGACAACCGTCATGAGCTCGAGGTCAACAGAACCAAGTTCAGAGTCCGTTTGGCGATGGATGACGGGGGTGTGGAGATAAAAATCCACGACCTGTCCGAGAATGTGAGGAATGAGGACATTGCCGCCTACTTGAAGCAGTTCGGAGACGTAGTTTCAATTAAGGAACAAGTATGGGGAGAAAATTTCGTTTTCAAAGGCGTGTCATCCGGAGTTCGAGTGGCCAAAGTTATTCTGCGCAGGCACATCAAGTCGTTTGTCTCGATTTGTGGTGAAGAGACACTAGTGTCTTACCGAAACCAACCACAATGGTGCAAGCATTGCACAAACCCGTCCCATCCAGGGAACACATGCGTAGAAAATAAAAAGTTGTTGGGACAAAAGGTCGACCTCAACAACAGACTAAAAGCAGTGCAAAACAAATCGAGCTATGCCAGCGTGTTGAACCAGCCTTCAAACGTAGCCTCACTGATGCCAGAGTTCGTAGGCACCAATTTGAATCAGCTCAACGATGCCGCTCGCACATCTCGTGCACAAACAGTAGCTGATGAAGCTACCTCCTCCTGCGCAAACGTCCCCGCGCCGTCGAAATACGACGAACGAATGGACGAGAACGAAGGAATAGATAACACCGTGATTCCCGCTGCTGTGGCTGCTGCTGTTGTTGCTGTTGATGATGTCCCTGCTATCGACGACCCCGCCGCCGCCGCTCCCGCCAACGACCACGCCATCCACTCCACCGCCACCGTCGCTGTTACCGCCGCCACCGCCTCCGCCGCCGCCTCCGCCGCCGCCGCCTCCGCCGCCGCCGCCGTCGTCGTCGCCCCGACTGCTGTTGCTGCTGCTGCTGCTAAAAATGTGTGCCGTTCGTCGGAAGATCAATCCACCCAGAAGCCGACAAAGGATCGACCAGATGCCAACGTGACTGTGCCTGGCCATGTGAGTGCCTTCAAAATTCCCTCAAATCCCATCCCATCCAAATCTTTTTCCATGGAGATTTCCGAAAGCGAAAGCAACGAGTCGTCCACTGAGAGTGGACCATTCACGAAGGTCAAGCGTGGAAGAGGACGTCCAAAAAAACAGAAGCTGGACGCGCCTTCATCAATTTTGGCCGATTCTGCCTAACAAAACTAGCGACGATCTGAAAGCTATCCGACAATCCTACTCTATTAATATGTACCCGATTCCAATCCCAATTATTAACCTCGAGTCAGCCGCGAGTATGTTCGGCTCCCCGTCTCATAACCAGATAAAATGAATCATCTAGCAACTATTAGTTATAATATTGGTTCAATTAATATTAACGCCATCTCAAACGATACTAAAATTGCTGCACTCCGCTCATTTGTTCGTCTGATTGATTTGGACATCATTCTCCTGCAAGAGGTTCAATCTGCAAGCCTTTGTATCCCTGGATATAACATCGTTTTCAATATAGATGAGGCCAAAAGAGGTACTGCAATCGCCCTCAAATCCCATATACCCTATTCAAATGTCCAAAGAAGTTTGGACAGTCGTATTCTAACGGTTAAGGTCTCGAACACTGTTACAATCTGCAACATTTACGCACATTCCGGAACCCAAAACTATTCCTCACGAGAAAAACTTTTCAGAGAACAATTGCCGTTTTATCTTCAAAATTCCGCTGAACACATTATACTAGGAGGTGATTTTAACAGTGTCATAGATGCAAAAGATGCCACTGGTTCGAGTAACTTCAGTCTGTCTTTCAAACAAATAGTAGACAATGTACATCTTTCTGATACGTGGAATTGCCTTCACAGAAATATGATCGCATATAGTTTTATTCGCCCGAATTCTGCCTCTCGTCTGGATCGAATTTACATTTCTAGGTCGCTTGTTCCGCATCTTCGCACTTCGGAGTTGTTCGCCACATCTTTTTCAGACCATAAGGCATACAAGATTCGCTGCTGTCTGCCGAACCTGGGTAAACCACACGGTCGTGGCTATTGGTCTATTCGTGCGCACGTCCTGAACGAAGAAAATTTGGAAGAATTTGAGCAAAAGTGGAATCGTTGGTTGCGAGTTCGTCGAAACTACGACAGTTGGATGTCGTGGTGGATACAATTTGCCAAACCAAAAATTCGTAGTTTTTTCAGATGGAAGACTAACGAATCGTTCCGTGAATTTCATGCTACTAACGAGTTGTTGTACCGTAAGTTAAGAGAGGCCTATGATGAACTGTATCAAAACCCTGATGGAATCACGAAAGTTAACGAAATCAAAGCGAGGATGCTTCAAGTGCAAAGTCATTTTTCAAAGGCATATGAACGCCTCAATGATCGATTTGTATGCGGAGAAAAAATATCGGCTTTTCAGATAGGTGAACGCTGCCGGAAAAAAAACTATGATCAGTTCCATACGCCATCAAGAACGCCATCTGACAGACGTTTCTGAGATAGAAAATCATGTATACGATTTTTTCAAAAACTTGTATACTGAGCAAGAACTCAATAGTAGCGAACATTTTCCAACCAATCGAGTAATCCCTCTAGATTCAGACTCAAATAACGCCATGATGAACGAAATCACGACTGCGGAAATCTTTTTTGCAATTAAGGAAAGCGCCTCGAGAAAATCCCCTGGGAACGATGGAATCCCCAAGGAATTTTACTTGAAGGCTTTCGATGTCATCCACCCACAGCTCAATTTGATTATTAACGAGGCTTTAAGACAAAACATTCCTGATGAGTTTGTTGAAGGGGTCATAGTACTATGTAAAAAGAAAACAAATGATCAAACATTGAAAGGATATAGACCAATAAGTCTCTTGAACTATGACTACAAACTCCTTTCAAGAATTCTTAAACAGCGTCTGGAAAACGTAATGATCGAAAATAATCTTCTCACGGTCAGTCAAAAATGCTCAAATTCTGATCGAACTATTTTTGAAGCAATCCATTCAGTCAAAGATCGAATTGCAGAGCTCAATTGCCGTCGTTTATCTGGAAAACTGATTTCTTTTGACCTAGATCATGCTTTTGATCGGGTTAGTAAGAACTTTTTGATGGTTGTGATGCGGAACTTTCATGTGAACCCCAATTTCATTGAGCTCTTAGGGAAGATTATGTCCGCCTCAAGCTCTCGCTTGCTCATAAACGGAAATCTCACTCCCAAATTCCCAATCCAACGCTCCGTTCGACAAGGAGATCCTATGAGTATGCACTTATTCGTCCTTTACCTCCATCCCCTCCTGGAAAAGCTGCACACCATCTGTAACCATCCACTGGACTTGATAGTAGCGTATGCAGATGATATATCAATCGTGATAACGGATATGCGGAAACTAAATCTCATCAAACAAGCTTTTCTGGACTTCGGTCGATGTTCAGGATCTCTCCTGAATTTCGATAAAACGTTTGCTGTGAACATAGGGACTCAAAGTGGAGCAAGAAATACTGTTTGGCCACAGGTACACGAATCAGTGAAAATTCTAGGAGTTACATTCTTTAACTCTCAAAGGCAAATGATTGATCACAACTGGGGCGAAGTCATTAGAAACACGTCCCGGTTGATGTGGTTGTTCAAACCAAGAAATCTAACCCTGAAGCAAAAGGTCGTGGTACTAAACACATTTGTTACATCGAAGCTGTGGTTCCTAGCATCAGTAATGAGTATCCCAAATCATGCAGTCGCTCGTCTTACATCGCACATAGGAACCTTTATTTGGGAACGATACTCATTCAGAGTCCCGATTGAGCAGCTCACCCTACCGTACAACAGGGGTGGTCTCAACCTGCATCTACCGATGCATAAATGCAAGGCCTTACTGATCACGAGATTTATTAAAGATCTGCAATACACTCCTTTTGCTAGTTCTTTCAATCACCAGCTTCAGAACCCACCAAACGTTACTGCAATTCCAGTCCTGTACCCATGTTTGAAGAACCTCGCCAAGATACTTGCCTACGTTCCTAGGAATCTCCAAGAAAATCCCGCAACAGCAGCTATTCATAACTACAATCGTGATAAACTAAATACACCAAAAGTTGTGGAAGAGAATCCCGGGAAAAACTGGACCAGAATTTGGAAGAACATCAGATCCAAAGGATTAACATCAATGGAACAATCCTTGTATTATCTGCTTGTGAATGGAAAAATTCAACATGCTGCACTCCTGTACAGACAGAATCGGGCAGATAGTCCATCGTGCCATCAGTGCCCTAACATCGAGGAAGATCTGGAGCACAAATTTACCGGTTGCCGTCGAACATTCGCATTATGGAGACATCTTCAACCACGGTTGGAAGCAACCCTTGGTAGGAGGATAACCTTCAACGATCTTCGGATACCAGAACTGCAAAACGTTTCCAGAGGAAGAAAATCAGAGGCACTAAAGTTATTTATTAATTACGTAAATTTTGTTTTAGATGCCAACCACGATTTTTCGGTGGAAGCGCTAGATTTTGTTTTAAATTGTGTTTAAATCTGTAATGTGTGAGCGTCTCGTTTGAATAAAGTACCAATAAATGTGTTTATAAAAAAAAATTTAATTTTAATTTAATTTTAATTTAATTTTAATTTAATTTTAATTTAATTTTAATTTAATTTTAATTTAATTTTAATTTAATTTTAATTTAATTTTAATTTAATTTTAATTTAATTTTAATTTAATTTTAATTTAATTTTAATTTAATTTTAATTTAATTTTAATTTAATTTTAATTTAATTTTAATTTAATTTTAATTTAATTTTAATTTAATTTTAATTTAATTTTAATTTAATTTTAATTTAATTTTAATTTAATTTTAATTTAATTTTAATTTAATTTTAATTTAATTTTAATTTAATTTTAATTTAATTTTAATTTAATTTTAATTTAATTTTAATTTAATTTTAATTTAATTTTAATTTAATTTTAATTTAATTTTAATTTAATTTTAATTTAATTTTAATTTAATTTTAATTTAATTTTAATTTAATTTTAATTTAATTTTAATTTAATTTTAATTTAATTTTAATTTAATTTTAATTTAATTTTAATTTAATTTTAATTTAATTTTAATTTAATTTTAATTTAATTTTAATTTAATTTTAATTTAATTTTAATTTAATTTTAATTTAATTTTAATTTAATTTTAATTTAATTTTAATTTAATTTTAATTTAATTTTAATTTAATTTTAATTTAATTTTAATTTAATTTTAATTTAATTTTAATTTAATTTTAATTTAATTTTAATTTAATTTTAATTTAATTTTAATTTAATTTTAATTTAATTTTAATTTAATTTTAATTTAATTTTAATTTAATTTTAATTTAATTTTAATTTAATTTTAATTTAATTTTAATTTAATTTTAATTTAATTTTAATTTAATTTTAATTTAATTTTAATTTAATTTTAATTTAATTTTAATTTAATTTTAATTTAATTTTAATTTAATTTTAATTTAATTTTAATTTAATTTTAATTTAATTTTAATTTAATTTTAATTTAATTTTAATTTAATTTTAATTTAATTTTAATTTAATTTTAATTTAATTTTAATTTAATTTTAATTTAATTTTAATTTAATTTTAATTTAATTTTAATTTAATTTTAATTTAATTTTAATTTAATTTTAATTTAATTTTAATTTAATTTTAATTTAATTTTAATTTAATTTTAATTTAATTTTAATTTAATTTTAATTTAATTTTAATTTAATTTTAATTTAATTTTAATTTAATTTTAATTTAATTTTAATTTAATTTTAATTTAATTTTAATTTAATTTTAATTTAATTTTAATTTAATTTTAATTTAATTTTAATTTAATTTTAATTTAATTTTAATTTAATTTTAATTTAATTTTAATTTAATTTTAATTTAATTTTAATTTAATTTTAATTTAATTTTAATTTAATTTTAATTTAATTTTAATTTAATTTTAATTTAATTTTAATTTAATTTTAATTTAATTTTAATTTAATTTTAATTTAATTTTAATTTAATTTTAATTTAATTTTAATTTAATTTTAATTTAATTTTAATTTAATTTTAATTTAATTTTAATTTAATTTTAATTTAATTTTAATTTAATTTTAATTTAATTTTAATTTAATTTTAATTTAATTTTAATTTAATTTTAATTTAATTTTAATTTAATTTTAATTTAATTTTAATTTAATTTTAATTTAATTTTAATTTAATTTTAATTTAATTTTAATTTAATTTTAATTTAATTTTAATTTAATTTTAATTTAATTTTAATTTAATTTTAATTTAATTTTAATTTAATTTTAATTTAATTTTAATTTAATTTTAATTTAATTTTAATTTAATTTTAATTTAATTTTAATTTAATTTTAATTTAATTTTAATTTAATTTTAATTTAATTTTAATTTAATTTTAATTTAATTTTAATTTAATTTTAATTTAATTTTAATTTAATTTTAATTTAATTTTAATTTAATTTTAATTTAATTTTAATTTAATTTTAATTTAATTTTAATTTAATTTTAATTTAATTTTAATTTAATTTTAATTTAATTTTAATTTAATTTTAATTTAATTTTAATTTAATTTTAATTTAATTTTAATTTAATTTTAATTTAATTTTAATTTAATTTTAATTTAATTTTAATTTAATTTTAATTTAATTTTAATTTAATTTTAATTTAATTTTAATTTAATTTTAATTTAATTTTAATTTAATTTTAATTTAATTTTAATTTAATTTTAATTTAATTTTAATTTAATTTTAATTTAATTTTAATTTAATTTTAATTTAATTTTAATTTAATTTTAATTTAATTTTAATTTAATTTTAATTTAATTTTAATTTAATTTTAATTTAATTTTAATTTAATTTTAATTTAATTTTAATTTAATTTTAATTTAATTTTAATTTAATTTTAATTTAATTTTAATTTAATTTAATTTTAATTTAATTTTAATTTAATTTTAATTTAATTTTAATTTAATTTTAATTTAATTTTAATTTAATTTTAATTTAATTTTAATTTAATTTTAATTTAATTTTAATTTAATTTTAATTTAATTTTAATTTAATTTTAATTTAATTTTAATTTAATTTTAATTTAATTTTAATTTAATTTTAATTTAATTTTAATTTAATTTTAATTTAATTTTAATTTAATTTTAATTTAATTTTAATTTAATTTTAATTTAATTTTAATTTAATTTTAATTTAATTTTAATTTAATTTTAATTTAATTTTAATTTAATTTTAATTTAATTTTAATTTAATTTTAATTTAATTTTAATTTAATTTTAATTTAATTTTAATTTAATTTTAATTTAATTTTAATTTAATTTTAATTTAATTTTAATTTAATTTTAATTTAATTTTAATTTAATTTTAATTTAATTTTAATTTAATTTTAATTTAATTTTAATTTAATTTTAATTTAATTTTAATTTAATTTTAATTTAATTTTAATTTAATTTTAATTTAATTTTAATTTAATTTTAATTTAATTTTAATTTAATTTTAATTTAATTTTAATTTAATTTTAATTTAATTTTAATTTAATTTTAATTTAATTTTAATTTAATTTTAATTTAATTTTAATTTAATTTTAATTTAATTTTAATTTAATTTTAATTTAATTTTAATTTAATTTTAATTTAATTTTAATTTAATTTTAATTTAATTTTAATTTAATTTTAATTTAATTTTAATTTAATTTTAATTTAATTTTAATTTAATTTTAATTTAATTTTAATTTAATTTTAATTTAATTTTAATTTAATTTTAATTTAATTTTAATTTAATTTTAATTTAATTTTAATTTAATTTTAATTTAATTTTAATTTAATTTTAATTTAATTTTAATTTAATTTTAATTTAATTTTAATTTAATTTTAATTTAATTTTAATTTAATTTTAATTTAATTTTAATTTAATTTTAATTTAATTTTAATTTAATTTTAATTTAATTTTAATTTAATTTTAATTTAATTTTAATTTAATTTTAATTTAATTTTAATTTAATTTTAATTTAATTTTAATTTAATTTTAATTTAATTTTAATTTAATTTTAATTTAATTTTAATTTAATTTTAATTTAATTTTAATTTAATTTTAATTTAATTTTAATTTAATTTTAATTTAATTTTAATTTAATTTTAATTTAATTTTAATTTAATTTTAATTTAATTTTAATTTAATTTTAATTTAATTTTAATTTAATTTTAATTTAATTTTAATTTAATTTTAATTTAATTTTAATTTAATTTTAATTTAATTTTAATTTAATTTTAATTTAATTTTAATTTAATTTTAATTTAATTTTAATTTAATTTTAATTTAATTTTAATTTAATTTTAATTTAATTTTAATTTAATTTTAATTTAATTTTAATTTAATTTTAATTTAATTTTAATTTAATTTTAATTTAATTTTAATTTAATTTTAATTTAATTTTAATTTAATTTTAATTTAATTTTAATTTAATTTTAATTTAATTTTAATTTAATTTTAATTTAATTTTAATTTAATTTTAATTTAATTTTAATTTAATTTTAATTTAATTTTAATTTAATTTTAATTTAATTTTAATTTAATTTTAATTTAATTTTAATTTAATTTTAATTTAATTTAATTTAATTTTAATTTAATTTTAATTTAATTTTAATTTAATTTTAATTTAATTTTAATTTAATTTTAATTTAATTTTAATTTAATTTTAATTTAATTTTAATTTAATTTTAATTTAATTTTAATTTAATTTTAATTTAATTTTAATTTAATTTTAATTTAATTTTAATTTAATTTTAATTTAATTTTAATTTAATTTTAATTTAATTTTAATTTAATTTTAATTTAATTTTAATTTAATTTTAATTTAATTTTAATTTAATTTTAATTTAATTTTAATTTAATTTTAATTTAATTTTAATTTAATTTTAATTTAATTTTAATTTAATTTTAATTTAATTTTAATTTAATTTTAATTTAATTTTAATTTAATTTTAATTTAATTTTAATTTAATTTTAATTTAATTTTAATTTAATTTTAATTTAATTTTAATTTAATTTTAATTTAATTTTAATTTAATTTTAATTTAATTTTAATTTAATTTTAATTTAATTTTAATTTAATTTTAATTTAATTTTAATTTAATTTTAATTTAATTTTAATTTAATTTTAATTTAATTTTAATTTAATTTTAATTTAATTTTAATTTAATTTTAATTTAATTTTAATTTAATTTTAATTTAATTTTAATTTAATTTTAATTTAATTTTAATTTAATTTTAATTTAATTTTAATTTAATTTTAATTTAATTTTAATTTAATTTTAATTTAATTTTAATTTAATTTTAATTTAATTTTAATTTAATTTTAATTTAATTTTAATTTAATTTTAATTTAATTTTAATTTAATTTTAATTTAATTTTAATTTAATTTTAATTTAATTTTAATTTAATTTTAATTTAATTTTAATTTAATTTTAATTTAATTTTAATTTAATTTTAATTTAATTTTAATTTAATTTTAATTTAATTTTAATTTAATTTTAATTTAATTTTAATTTAATTTTAATTTAATTTTAATTTAATTTTAATTTAATTTTAATTTAATTTTAATTTAATTTTAATTTAATTTTAATTTAATTTTAATTTAATTTTAATTTAATTTTAATTTAATTTTAATTTAATTTTAATTTAATTTTAATTTAATTTTAATTTAATTTTAATTTAATTTTAATTTAATTTTAATTTAATTTTAATTTAATTTTAATTTAATTTTAATTTAATTTTAATTTAATTTTAATTTAATTTTAATTTAATTTTAATTTAATTTTAATTTAATTTTAATTTAATTTTAATTTAATTTTAATTTAATTTTAATTTAATTTTAATTTAATTTTAATTTAATTTTAATTTAATTTTAATTTAATTTTAATTTAATTTTAATTTAATTTTAATTTAATTTTAATTTAATTTTAATTTAATTTTAATTTAATTTTAATTTAATTTTAATTTAATTTTAATTTAATTTTAATTTAATTTTAATTTAATTTTAATTTAATTTTAATTTAATTTTAATTTAATTTTAATTTAATTTTAATTTAATTTTAATTTAATTTTAATTTAATTTTAATTTAATTTTAATTTAATTTTAATTTAATTTTAATTTAATTTTAATTTAATTTTAATTTAATTTTAATTTAATTTTAATTTAATTTTAATTTAATTTTAATTTAATTTTAATTTAATTTTAATTTAATTTTAATTTAATTTTAATTTAATTTTAATTTAATTTTAATTTAATTTTAATTTAATTTTAATTTAATTTTAATTTAATTTTAATTTAATTTTAATTTAATTTTAATTTAATTTTAATTTAATTTTAATTTAATTTTAATTTAATTTTAATTTAATTTTAATTTAATTTTAATTTAATTTTAATTTAATTTTAATTTAATTTTAATTTAATTTTAATTTAATTTTAATTTAATTTTAATTTAATTTTAATTTAATTTTAATTTAATTTTAATTTAATTTTAATTTAATTTTAATTTAATTTTAATTTAATTTTAATTTAATTTTAATTTAATTTTAATTTAATTTTAATTTAATTTTAATTTAATTTTAATTTAATTTTAATTTAATTTTAATTTAATTTTAATTTAATTTTAATTTAATTTTAATTTAATTTTAATTTAATTTTAATTTAATTTTAATTTAATTTTAATTTAATTTTAATTTAATTTTAATTTAATTTTAATTTAATTTTAATTTAATTTTAATTTAATTTTAATTTAATTTTAATTTAATTTTAATTTAATTTTAATTTAATTTTAATTTAATTTTAATTTAATTTTAATTTAATTTTAATTTAATTTTAATTTAATTTTAATTTAATTTTAATTTAATTTTAATTTAATTTTAATTTAATTTTAATTTAATTTTAATTTAATTTTAATTTAATTTTAATTTAATTTTAATTTAATTTTAATTTAATTTTAATTTAATTTTAATTTAATTTTAATTTAATTTTAATTTAATTTTAATTTAATTTTAATTTAATTTTAATTTAATTTTAATTTAATTTTAATTTAATTTTAATTTAATTTTAATTTAATTTTAATTTAATTTTAATTTAATTTTAATTTAATTTTAATTTAATTTTAATTTAATTTTAATTTAATTTTAATTTAATTTTAATTTAATTTTAATTTAATTTTAATTTAATTTTAATTTAATTTTAATTTAATTTTAATTTAATTTTAATTTAATTTTAATTTAATTTTAATTTAATTTTAATTTAATTTTAATTTAATTTTAATTTAATTTTAATTTAATTTTAATTTAATTTTAATTTAATTTTAATTTAATTTTAATTTAATTTTAATTTAATTTTAATTTAATTTTAATTTAATTTTAATTTAATTTTAATTTAATTTTAATTTAATTTTAATTTAATTTTAATTTAATTTTAATTTAATTTTAATTTAATTTTAATTTAATTTTAATTTAATTTTAATTTAATTTTAATTTAATTTTAATTTAATTTTAATTTAATTTTAATTTAATTTTAATTTAATTTTAATTTAATTTTAATTTAATTTTAATTTAATTTTAATTTAATTTTAATTTAATTTTAATTTAATTTTAATTTAATTTTAATTTAATTTTAATTTAATTTTAATTTAATTTTAATTTAATTTTAATTTAATTTTAATTTAATTTTAATTTAATTTTAATTTAATTTTAATTTAATTTTAATTTAATTTTAATTTAATTTTAATTTAATTTTAATTTAATTTTAATTTAATTTTAATTTAATTTTAATTTAATTTTAATTTAATTTTAATTTAATTTTAATTTAATTTTAATTTAATTTTAATTTAATTTTAATTTAATTTTAATTTAATTTTAATTTAATTTTAATTTAATTTTAATTTAATTTTAATTTAATTTTAATTTAATTTTAATTTAATTTTAATTTAATTTTAATTTAATTTTAATTTAATTTTAATTTAATTTTAATTTAATTTTAATTTAATTTTAATTTAATTTTAATTTAATTTTAATTTAATTTTAATTTAATTTTAATTTAATTTTAATTTAATTTTAATTTAATTTTAATTTAATTTTAATTTAATTTTAATTTAATTTTAATTTAATTTTAATTTAATTTTAATTTAATTTTAATTTAATTTTAATTTAATTTTAATTTAATTTTAATTTAATTTTAATTTAATTTTAATTTAATTTTAATTTAATTTTAATTTAATTTTAATTTAATTTTAATTTAATTTTAATTTAATTTTAATTTAATTTTAATTTAATTTTAATTTAATTTTAATTTAATTTTAATTTAATTTTAATTTAATTTTAATTTAATTTTAATTTAATTTTAATTTAATTTTAATTTAATTTTAATTTAATTTTAATTTAATTTTAATTTAATTTAAATTTAATTTTAATTTAATTTAATTTAATTTTAATTTAATTTTAATTTAATTTTAATTTAATTTTAATTTAATTTTAATTTAATTTTAATTTAATTTTAATTTAATTTTAATTTAATTTTAATTTAATTTTAATTTAATTTTAATTTAATTTTAATTTAATTTTAATTTAATTTTAATTTAATTTTAATTTAATTTTAATTTAATTTTAATTTAATTTTAATTTAATTTTAATTTAATTTTAATTTAATTTTAATTTAATTTTAATTTAATTTTAATTTAATTTTAATTTAATTTTAATTTAATTTTAATTTAATTTTAATTTAATTTTAATTTAATTTTAATTTAATTTTAATTTAATTTTAATTTAATTTTAATTTAATTTTAATTTAATTTTAATTTAATTTTAATTTAATTTTAATTTAATTTTAATTTAATTTTAATTTAATTTTAATTTAATTTTAATTTAATTTTAATTTAATTTTAATTTAATTTTAATTTAATTTTAATTTAATTTTAATTTAATTTTAATTTAATTTTAATTTAATTTTAATTTAATTTTAATTTAATTTTAATTTAATTTTAATTTAATTTTAATTTAATTTTAATTTAATTTAATTTAATTTTAATTTTAATTTAATTTTAATTTAATTTTAATTTAATTTTAATTTAATTTTAATTTAATTTTAATTTAATTTTAATTTAATTTTAATTTAATTTTAATTTAATTTTAATTTAATTTTAATTTAATTTTAATTTAATTTTAATTTAATTTTAATTTAATTTTAATTTAATTTTAATTTAATTTTAATTTAATTTTAATTTAATTTTAATTTAATTTTAATTTAATTTTAATTTAATTTTAATTTAATTTTAATTTAATTTTAATTTAATTTTAATTTAATTTTAATTTAATTTTAATTTAATTTTAATTTAATTTTAATTTAATTTTAATTTAATTTTAATTTAATTTTAATTTAATTTTAATTTAATTTTAATTTAATTTTAATTTAATTTTAATTTAATTTTAATTTAATTTTAATTTAATTTTAATTTAATTTTAATTTAATTTTAATTTAATTTTAATTTAATTTTAATTTAATTTTAATTTAATTTTAATTTAATTTTAATTTAATTTTAATTTAATTTTAATTTAATTTTAATTTAATTTTAATTTAATTTTAATTTAATTTTAATTTAATTTTAATTTAATTTTAATTTAATTTTAATTTAATTTTAATTTAATTTTAATTTAATTTTAATTTAATTTTAATTTAATTTTAATTTAATTTTAATTTAATTTTAATTTAATTTTAATTTAATTTTAATTTAATTTTAATTTAATTTTAATTTAATTTTAATTTAATTTTAATTTAATTTTAATTTAATTTTAATTTAATTTTAATTTAATTTTAATTTAATTTTAATTTAATTTTAATTTAATTTTAATTTAATTTTAATTTAATTTTAATTTAATTTTAATTTAATTTTAATTTAATTTTAATTTAATTTTAATTTAATTTTAATTTAATTTTAATTTAATTTTAATTTAATTTTAATTTAATTTTAATTTAATTTTAATTTAATTTTAATTTAATTTTAATTTAATTTTAATTTAATTTTAATTTAATTTTAATTTAATTTTAATTTAATTTTAATTTAATTTTAATTTAATTTTAATTTAATTTTAATTTAATTTTAATTTAATTTTAATTTAATTTTAATTTAATTTTAATTTAATTTTAATTTAATTTTAATTTAATTTTAATTTAATTTTAATTTAATTTTAATTTAATTTTAATTTAATTTTAATTTAATTTTAATTTAATTTTAATTTAATTTTAATTTAATTTTAATTTAATTTTAATTTAATTTTAATTTAATTTTAATTAATTTTAATTTAATTTTAATTTAATTTAATTTAATTTAATTTAATTTAATTTTAATTTAATTTTAATTTAATTTTAATTTAATTTTAATTTAATTTTAATTTAATTTTAATTTAATTTTAATTTAATTTTAATTTAATTTTAATTTAATTTTAATTTAATTTTAATTTAATTTTAATTTAATTTTAATTTAATTTTAATTTAATTTTAATTTAATTTTAATTTAATTTTAATTTAATTTTAATTTAATTTTAATTTATTTTAATTTAATTTTAATTTAATTTTAATTTAATTTTAATTTAATTTTAATTTAATTTTAATTTAATTTTAATTTAATTTTAATTTAATTTTAATTTAATTTAATTTAATTTTAATTTAATTTAATTTAATTTTAATTTAATTTTAATTTAATTTAATTTAATTTTAATTTAATTTTAATTTAATTTTAATTTAATTTTAATTTAATTTTAATTTAATTTTAATTTAATTTTAATTTAATTTTAATTTAATTTTAATTTAATTTTAATTTAATTTTAATTTAATTTAATTTAATTTTAATTTAATTTTAATTTAATTTTAATTTAATTTTAATTTAATTTTAATTTAATTTTAATTTAATTTTAATTTAATTTTAATTTAATTTTAATTTAATTTTAATTTAATTTTAATTTAATTTTAATTTAATTTTAATTTAATTTTAATTTAATTTTAATTTAATTTTAATTTAATTTTAATTTAATTTTAATTTAATTTTAATTTAATTTTAATTTAATTTTAATTTAATTTTAATTTAATTTTAATTTAATTTTAATTTAATTTTAATTTAATTTTAATTTAATTTTAATTTAATTTTAATTTAATTTTAATTTAATTTTAATTTAATTTTAATTTAATTTTAATTTAATTTTAATTTAATTTTAATTTAATTTTAATTTAATTTTAATTTAATTTTAATTTAATTTTAATTTAATTTTAATTTAATTTTAATTTAATTTTAATTTAATTTTAATTTAATTTTAATTTAATTTTAATTTAATTTTAATTTAATTTTAATTTAATTTTAATTAATTTTAATTTAATTTTAATTTAATTTTAATTTAATTTTAATTTAATTTTAATTTAATTTAATTTAATTTTAATTTAATTTTAATTTAATTTTAATTTAATTTTAATTTAATTTTAATTTAATTTTAATTTAATTTTAATTTAATTTTAATTTAATTTTAATTTAATTTTAATTTAATTTTAATTTAATTTTAATTTAATTTTAATTTAATTTTAATTTAATTTTAATTAATTTTAATTTAATTTTAATTTAATTTTAATTTTAATTTAATTTAATTTAATTTTAATTTAATTTTAATTTAATTTTAATTTAATTTTAATTTAATTTTAATTTAATTTTAATTTAATTTTAATTTAATTTTAATTTAATTTTAATTTAATTTTAATTTAATTTTAATTTAATTTTTAATTTAATTTTAATTTAATTTTAATTTAATTTTAATTTAATTTTAATTTAATTTTAATTTAATTTTAATTTAATTTTAATTTAATTTTAATTTAATTTTAATTTAATTTTAATTTAATTTTAATTTAATTTAATTTAATTTTAATTTAATTTTAATTTAATTTTAATTTAATTTTAATTTAATTTTAATTTAATTTTAATTTAATTTTAATTTAATTTTAATTTAATTTTAATTTAATTTTAATTTAATTTTAATTTAATTTTAATTTAATTTTAATTTAATTTTAATTTAATTTTAATTTAATTTTAATTTAATTTTAATTTAATTTTAATTTAATTTTAATTTAATTTTAATTTAATTTTAATTTAATTTTAATTTAATTTTAATTTAATTTTAATTTAATTTTAATTTAATTTTAATTTAATTTTAATTTAATTTTAATTTAATTTAATTTAATTTTAATTTAATTTTAATTTAATTTTAATTTAATTTTAATTTAATTTTAATTTAATTTTAATTTAATTTTAATTTAATTTTAATTTAATTTTAATTTAATTTTAATTTAATTTTAATTTAATTTTTTAATTTTAATTTAATTTTAATTTAATTTTAATTTAATTTTAATTTAATTTTAATTTAATTTTAATTTAATTTTAATTTAATTTTAATTTAATTTTAATTTAATTTTAATTTAATTTTAATTTAATTTTAATTTAATTTTAATTTAATTTTAATTTAATTTTAATTTAATTTTAATTTAATTTTAATTTAATTTTAATTTAATTTTAATTTAATTTTAATTTAATTTTAATTTAATTTTAATTTAATTTTAATTTAATTTTAATTTAATTTTAATTTAATTTTAATTTAATTTTAATTTAATTTTAATTTAATTTTAATTTAATTTTAATTTAATTTTAATTTAATTTTAATTTAATTTTAATTTAATTTTAATTTAATTTTAATTTAATTTTAATTTAATTTTAATTTAATTTTAATTTAATTTTAATTTAATTTTAATTTAATTTTAATTTAATTTTAATTTAATTTTAATTTAATTTTAATTTAATTTTAATTTAATTTTAATTTAATTTTAATTTAATTTTAATTTAATTTTAATTTAATTTTAATTTAATTTTAATTTAATTTTAATTTAATTTTAATTTAATTTTAATTTAATTTTAATTTAATTTTAATTTAATTTTAATTTAATTTTAATTTAATTTTAATTTAATTTTAATTTAATTTTAATTTAATTTTAATTTAATTTTAATTTAATTTTAATTTAATTTTAATTTAATTTTAATTTAATTTTAATTTAATTTTAATTTAATTTTAATTTAATTTTAATCTAATTTTAATTTAATTTTAATTTAATTTTAATTTAATTTAATTTCATTTTAATTTCCCTGTCTAAGAGTGATGGGATTGACGATGGCTTATCAAGCGTCGTCAGATAGTGGAAACCGATTTCAATATTTACTTAATTACTTAATTACTTACTTAATTCGTTCACAGGTTTTGCATTTTTTTTTTTGTCTTTATAGTTCTTGATAAGTAAGATAGATTAAATATAGCAATGCAAATTAGTAAAATAGTTAATTGAATAGTGTTTAAAAATATTTCGGTTTAGAGTTAACGCATAATTTTATTAAAGTAAACTAAAATCAAATCCTAGTTATCATACCATTGCCTATTGCATTATATTTATACGCTTGATTTGCCGTGCCTCCAGCATACGTTTAGTCGCTGTCGCATGATCTAACAACAGTTGACTACGCGCAGTGCTGGGGGAGCCGACAGGGCTCACTACCAGCCTATACTAACCCTCTACTTACTAACAAGGCTGGGAAGCTAACAATCACTCATTGCACTGTTTAATTTAAACAGTGGCAGTCACAATTTTAGCGGCTGTGATCTGCTGTAGTTAATCATAAGTAGGTGTTATAGTAAGTACCAGTAGTAGTAGAAGTAGTAGTACATAGTAGTTAATACTAACAAGTAGATTTGTGCTATTCTATTTCATTTCCCTGAAATTATTTTTATTTTAACTAAGCATAAACTCAGGAGTGGATAGCATGACGACATTGATTGGAGAAGGATCCAACTTTATTATTTAATGCAAGAGTGAGTGTGGGAGGTATAACTGCATTACACATACCGTGACATCACCTAATTCCGGCACTTTTTTTCCGGTTCCTAGTTCCGTTCACGCCATCCAAAGAAATGGGGTGAGCGGAATTGGGAGCCGAGGGGGAGTGATTGGGGTTGGGTGATGTCACGATATGTATCTTCTAGTTTAGTTTAGACAGGGCAGGGTGATAACAAATTCGCGTTAGATGTTGAATGCTATTCTCTCAAGAGGCTTGTTGGTGAAGGTAAAAAAACTAATAAAAGTAGATTCCAAAACACTTTTAATCTTTGCTACTTTGTTGTACCTATATGAATAACCTTATTAGCTAGTTGTTGACCAACAACGGTAATCTTATCCTTATAAATGTTACAAAAAAACATGGAACCAGAAGTTAGCACACATAATCTGCATGAATAATCTCTAATATTGCATTCTTAACTCTCTTTCTTCCCTTTCTGATCATGGTACGCCGAGGATCTAACCGGATGAGCGCAGAATTATCTTCGAAAACGGACGACATAGGTTGAGTATAAAACAATAAGCACTCTTCAAGTGGGTAAGTCAAACAACACAAAACAGCACGAAAAGGTTTTTGGGGTGATAGATCGATTAGGTTCTCAGCGCTGTCTGCAAAGCAAAGCAAAACTGACCGTACACATCGTGGTTGCTGCTCCGTGATTGACCGGAGTAGTCGTAGTCGGGGTTTGCTACCAGTGAATAAGAGGCTTGGGATATTTGGAAGTCGATAACAGCGTCCTTGTGGTCGGCGGTAGGGGAAGAAAGTGTTGGTTCGGCAACCATTGCTACTGGAAGCCGTAGAGTCTACGGCGTACCCACAGCTGTCTCGCGGGGATATACGGGAAATACGCGTCGCGGTCTCTATTACAATAGCGATTTGTTTTGTCCCGCGCATCTTGTGTAGTAGTTCCGTGCGTTATAAAGGCGAACGCGATTGATAATGCTGTACGATAGTTACCCCATATAGAAGCGATGCATGCACAGCAAAGTACAACACGATAATAAACTTAACACCCGCGCATCTATTGTCTGTTTTTTTTTTCCGCGCGAAGCAATGGCGAACGCGATTGATTATGCTACGATGCTCACCACATACAGGAGCGATACAGGTACAGCAGGGAGCAACCCAATACAATACAATACAGTACACAAATTGATAGTGAAACACAATATGTACTCTCGATTAGCTTCTCAGCGCGGTTCGGCATACAAAAACACATAGTGAAACGGCAACAATGGGAAACTTTTATTAAAACTATTTTTGTTCAACGCAGGCCAAAACAGTGTCGACTTGGGCCACGATATGCCTACGTACTTCTGTGTGTTGAAACAAAAATAGAGGCTCATAGAAGCAAACGTAGGGAAAGGGTGCGGTGTTAGAACATAAGCACAGTGTGCTACCGCCGTAATCACTATGAAAAAAAAAAAAAAAAAAAAAAATTTTAATTTCATTTTAATTTAATTTTAATTTAATTTTAATTTAATTTTAATTTAATTTTAATTTAATTTTAATTTAATTTTAATTTAATTTTAATTTGATTTTAATTTAATTTTAATTTAATTTTAATTTAATTTTAATTTAATTTTAATTTAATTTTAATTTAATTTTAATTTAATTTTAATTTAATTTTAATTTAATTTTAATTTAATTTTAATTTAATTTTAATTTAATTTTAATTTAATTTTAATTTAATTTTAATTTAATTTTAATTTAATTTTAATTTAATTTTAATTTAATTTTAATTTAATTTTAATTTAATTTTAATTTAATTTTAATTTAATTTTAATTTAATTTTAATTTAATTTTAATTTAATTTTAATTTAATTTTAATTTAATTTTAATTTAATTTTAATTTAATTTTAATTTAATTTTAATTTAATTTTAATTTAATTTTAATTTAATTTTAATTTAATTTTAATTTAATTTTAATTTAATTTTAATTTAATTTTAATTTAATTTTAATCTAATTTTAATTTAATTTTAATTTAATTTTAATTTTAATTTAATTTTAATTTAATTTTAATTTAATTTTAATTTAATTTTAATTTAATTTTAATTTAATTTTAATTTAATTTTAATTTAATTTTAATTTAATTTTAATTTAATTTTAATTTAATTTTAATTTAATTTTAATTTAATTTTAATTTAATTTTAATTTAATTTTAATTTAATTTTAATTTAATTTTAATTTAATTTTAATTTAATTTTAATTTAATTTTAATTTAATTTTAATTTAATTTTAATTTAATTTTAATTTAATTTTAATTTAATTTTAATTTAATTTTAATTTAATTTTAATTTAATTTTAATTTAATTTTAATTTAATTTTAATTTAATTTTAATTTAATTTTAATTTAATTTTAATTTAATTTTAATTTAATTTTAATTTAATTTTAATTTAATTTTAATTTAATTTTAATTTAATTTTAATTTAATTTTAATTTAATTTTAATTTAATTTTAATTTAATTTTAATTTAATTTTAATTTAATTTTAATTTAATTTTAATTTAATTTTAATTTAATTTTAATTTAATTTTAATTTAATTTTAATTTAATTTTAATTTAATTTTAATTTAATTTTAATTTAATTTTAATTTAATTTTAATTTAATTTTAATTTAATTTTAATTTAATTTTAATTTAATTTTAATTTAATTTTAATTTAATTTTAATTTAATTTTAATTTAATTTTAATTTAATTTTAATTTAATTTTAATTTAATTTTAATTTAATTTTAATCTAATTTTAATTTAATTTTAATTTAATTTTAATTTTAATTTAATTTTAATTTAATTTTAATTTAATTTTAATTTAATTTTAATTTAATTTTAATTTAATTTTAATTTAATTTTAATTTAATTTTAATTTAATTTTAATTTAATTTTAATTTAATTTTAATTTAATTTTAATTTAATTTTAATTTAATTTTAATTTAATTTTAATTTAATTTTAATTTAATTTTAATTTAATTTTAATTTAATTTTAATTTAATTTTAATTTAATTTTAATTTAATTTTAATTTAATTTTAATTTAATTTTAATTTAATTTTAATTTAATTTTAATTTGATTTTAATTTGATTTTAATTTAATTTTAATTTAATTTTAATTTAATTTTAATTTAATTTTAATTTAATTTTAATTTAATTTTAATTTAATTTTAATTTAATTTTAATTTAATTTTAATTTAATTTTAATTTAATTTTATTTTAATTTTAATTTAATTTTAATTTCATTTTAATTTAATTTTAATTTAATTTTAATTTAATTTTAATTTAATTTTAATTTAATTTTAATTTAATTTTAATTTAATTTTAATTTAATTTTAATTTAATTTTAATTTAATTTTAATTTAATTTTAATTTAATTTTAATTTAATTTTAATTTAATTTTAATTTAATTTTAATTTAATTTTAATTTAATTTTAATTTAATTTTAATTTAATTTTAATTTAATTTTAATTTAATTTTAATTTAATTTTAATTTAATTTTAATTTAATTTTAATTTAATTTTAATTTAATTTTAATTTAATTTTAATTTAATTTTAATTTAATTTTAATTTAATTTTAATTTAATTTTAATTTAATTTTAATTTAATTTTAATTTAATTTTAATTTAATTTTAATTTAATTTTAATTTAATTTTAATTTAATTTTAATTTAATTTTAATTTAATTTTAATTTAATTTTAATTTAATTTTAATTTAATTTTAATTTAATTTTAATTTAATTTTAATTTAATTTTAATTTAATTTTAATTTAATTTTAATTTAATTTTAATTTAATTTTAATTTAATTTTAATTTAATTTTAATTTAATTTTAATTTAATTTTAATTTAATTTTAATTTAATTTTAATTTAATTTTAATTTAATTTTAATTTAATTTTAATTTAATTTTAATTTAATTTTAATTTAATTTTAATTTAATTTTAATTTAATTTTAATTTAATTTTAATTTAATTTTAATTTAATTTTAATTTAATTTTAATTTAATTTTAATTTAATTTTAATTTAATTTTAATTTAATTTTAATTTAATTTTAATTTAATTTTAATTTAATTTTAATTTAATTTTAATTTAATTTTAATTTAATTTTAATTTAATTTTAATTTAATTTTAATTTAATTTAAATTTAATTTAAATTTAATTTAAATTTAATTTAAATTTAATTTAAATTTAATTTTAATTTAATTTAAATTTAATTTTAATTTAATTTTAATTTAATTTTAATTTAATTTTAATTTAATTTTAATTTAATTTTAATTTAATTTTAATTTAATTTTAATTTAATTTTAATTTAATTTTAATTTAATTTTAATTTAATTTTAATTTAATTTTAATTTAATTTTAATTTAATTTTAATTTAATTTTAATTTAATTTTAATTTAATTTTAATTTAATTTTAATTTAATTTTAATTTAATTTTAATTTAATTTTAATTTAATTTTAATTTAATTTTAATTTAATTTTAATTTAATTTTAATTTAATTTTAATTTAATTTTAATTTAATTTTAATTTAATTTTAATTTAATTTTAATTTAATTTTAATTTAATTTTAATTTAATTTTAATTTAATTTTAATTTAATTTTAATTTAATTTTAATTTAATTTTAATTTAATTTTAATTTAATTTTAATTTAATTTTAATTTAATTTTAATTTAATTTTAATTTAATTTTAATTTAATTTTAATTTAATTTTAATTTAATTTTAATTTAATTTTAATTTAATTTTAATTTAATTTTAATTTAATTTTAATTTAATTTTAATTTAATTTTAATTTAATTTTAATTTAATTTTAATTTAATTTTAATTTAATTTTAATTTAATTTTAATTTAATTTTAATTTAATTTTAATTTAATTTTAATTTAATTTTAATTTAATTTTAATTTAATTTTAATTTAATTTTAATTTAATTTTAATTTAATTTTAATTTAATTTTAATTTAATTTTAATTTAATTTTAATTTAATTTTAATTTAATTTTAATTTAATTTTAATTTAATTTTAATTTAATTATAATTTAATTTTAATTTAATTTTAATTTAATTTTAATTTAATTTTAATTTAATTTTAATTTAATTTTAATTTAATTTTAATTTAATTTTAATTTAATTTTAATTTAATTTTAATTTAATTTTAATTTAATTTTAATTTAATTTTAATTTAATTTTAATTTAATTTTAATTTAATTTTAATTTAATTTTAATTTAATTTTAATTTAATTTTAATTTAATTTTTATTTAATTTTAATTTAATTTTAATTTAATTTTAATTTAATTTTTATTTAATTTTAATTTAATTTTAATTTAATTTTAATTTAATTTTAATTTAATTTTAATTTAATTTTAATTTAATTTTAATTTAATTTTAATTTAATTTTAATTTAATTTTAATTTAATTTTAATTTAATTTTAATTTAATTTTAATTTAATTTTAATTTAATTTTAATTTAATTTTAATTTAATTTTAATTTAATTTTAATTTAATTTTAATTTAATTTTAATTTAATTTTAATTTAATTTTAATTTAATTTTAATTTAATTTTAATTTAATTTTAATTTAATTTTAATTTAATTTTAATTTAATTTTAATTTAATTTTAATTTAATTTTAATTTAATTTTAATTTAATTTTAATTTAATTTTAATTTAATTTTAATTTAATTTTAATTTAATTTTAATTTAATTTTAATTTAATTTTAATTTAATTTTAATTTAATTTTAATTTAATTTTAATTTAATTTTAATTTAATTTTAATTTAATTTTAATTTAATTTTAATTTAATTTTAATTTAATTTTAATTTAATTTTAATTTAATTTTAATTTAATTTTAATTTAATTTTAATTTAATTTTAATTTAATTTTAATTTAATTTTAATTTAATTTTAATTTAATTTTAATTTAATTTTAATTTAATTTTAATTTAATTTTAATTTAATTTTAATTTAATTTTAATTTAATTTTAATTTAATTTTAATTTAATTTTAATTTAATTTTAATTTAATTTTAATTTAATTTTAATTTAATTTTAATTTAATTTTAATTTAATTTTAATTTAATTTTAATTCAATTTTAATTTAATTTTAATTTCATTTTTATTTAATTTTTATTTAATTTTAATTGAATTTTAATTTAGTTTTAATATAAATTTAATTTAATTTAATTTTTATTTAATTCAAATTTAAATTCAAGTTTAAATTAAAGTTAAAATTGAAATTAAAATTAAAGTTAAAATTAAAATTGAAATTGAACAGGCTCCGAGTTTTTTTTATTGAATTTGTTTCGTCCAGCTTTCATTCGAGGCAAGAGTACGGTTGTAGTAGTGAACGTCGACAAAAGTTCACTACTACAATCATACTTCTTGCTCGGATGACAGCTGGAATGAAAACAAGCAGCATAAAATTTATGCCTAACATTTGTCTAACAGCCCATAGTAAACATGTCTAACGTTAGTCTAATGTTAGACTAACAAACATGTTTCGAATTTGCAACATGTCTAACAAAGTGTGTCATATCTGTCTAATTTTACACTAACATTAGCCAAAAGTGAGACAAAAAGTTAGCCTAACATGCTGGCCAGTTAGTCTCACATTAGGCTAATGTTAGGCTAACCCTCCGTACTGGGACAGTGAATACTTTTTCAATGCAATCATTCTTGTTTTGAGCGAGAAAACTGCTTTCGTATTTTCAATGATGACGATTAAGTCAATGACGAATCCTTCAACCTGAAACTATCTACTCTACAACAATGTTTCGACTAATTTATCAAGGAATGGTCACTTACTTTCGGTAGATCGATCATAGTAGATTTTAAATCTGATATTGAAGCTCTCAACAAAGCGTATTTACGAATTGGAATGAATTTTGTAAATTGGAACAGAAATCTCCATACAACGACAAATGCCTAAAAGTATGCCTTGTCATTTCATGAGAAATAACGTGATAGGAAAAAAAATGGGAACTAGCAGTTTGAGCCACAGGACACGATCGGTCAAGTACTAGATTTGTAGTAATGAGCTGAATCTAGTATGGTGAGAAGATAAATTCTTCGTTTCTGCAACGAAATTATGCAAACAGCGTGGATAGTATGATTCCTTTCCTAATTTAATGGTGTTTGAGCAAAACGTTGGGTTACTGTGTTTAAAGAGGCCAGAAATGGAGAAAACAACAACACAGTTACCAAAAATTCTTCTCATTTTACCTTCTCACCATACTAAAATTTAGCTCATTACTACAAATCTAGTACTTCTCCGAACTTGCCTCACTGGTTCTCGGCCGCCTTTGAACCGATTTTAAATTTTCTTTCAGGGACCTTCGACCCAACTTTTCAACTTTTATATTTACAAAATTCATGTTTTTTTAGGAATTCTAATTTTTCCTCCAGAATAGCGTGAGTGAGGAACGTATTTGTTATTACTCTACCCGGGTATCGAAATATAAAACTTATGTAGGCATAGTTGTAGTTGTTCTACACTAACAACGAAGACGTAGAAATGTAGTAACAACCAATACAAAGCACTTTTCTAAAGACATCAACCCTCCAAGATGCATATCCAGAGCTCTAGAGTAAGATAAAACTGATCTAAATCACTTAAGATCGATCAAGATCAAAACCGAAGACGTAAGAATGTAGTATCAATCAATCCAAAGCAGTTTGTCGAAAACTTCAACTCTCTAGGATGCATATCGAAAACAATAGAGCGTCGCATTGAAAGATAAAACTAATCTAGATCAGTTTCAGCAGATCTAGATCAAAACCAAAGACATTAAAGTGTAGCGCCAATCAATCTAGGGAATCGCGCCACTTGGGCGGTGACTTCTATATTCGTCTGTTTTCCACTATAACTCAGTCAAATTTGAACCAATTGACACAACTTTTGGAATGTGGTGAGATAGGTAAAGTATCTACCCGTGTACAACATTTCAAGTCAATTGGTTCAAAATTGACTGAGTTATAGTGGAAAACAGACGAATATAGAAGCCACCGCCCAAGTGGCGCGATACCCTAGATAAATTTGCTGAAGACCCTAAACATCTAGGATGCTTGGCAAGAGCACTGGAGCGCTTGTCCGTCGAGATCCGCAAGTGATCTAAGGATGTTCAAGATTGTTGCGAACATTTTGTATTGTTTCTGCACTATGACTAGCAGAAATCAGTAACAAATTTTGAAAACGACGTATAATCAATGGTGTAGCATTGATTAAACGTCGTTTTCAAAATTTGTTACTGAAATCACGTTTTGCAGTCATTTTATGTTGTCACGGCTTGAATTTGGCATGCAAACAAAATATATGTCATTTTTTTTAAAGTTGCTTATGTTATTCTGGAGGAAAAATAAGCAACACCCATCCCGAGCAGACGTGAGTATCTAAATTAAATCTCAAATCGAACATTATTTGCTGTCATAGCTAGATGTGATTTTGATGTGTTATTCAAAATTTGAAGAATATCGCACCAATAACTCAAAGTGATATCATATCAGTTTTTGTTCTTGTCAAAATATCTGAAAATTTCTACATAAGAACAAATTCAGCTCTTCTGCACGAAATGGAACCCATAGAGATGGCTCAATGTTAGAGAAATGCCATGTGCCCCTTTCTGAGCTGGGGAAACGAAAAACCACATGCCATGATATTTACAACAGTGAGCCGCAGTTGAGTGGTAAGCATCGCAGCCTGTGAATCCTAAGGTTGTAGGTTCGATGCTGGATGTTGGCATTTTTTATCATTTTTTCAAGAAAAAGGTCGACAAATCTTGTCTGCTATTGTTTTGATCTTGTAATATCTTAACGAGCTATTATTGAGTACTTCTCCATGCCAGATTTTGATAGTATTTCTGATGTTTTACCTCTTATCTCAATTAAACCAATATCAGTTTTTGCTCTTTAGTAATTCAACTATTAATATGTAACTGAATGTAGTATTCGTTAGATTTTCTCACCTATTCGGGATAACATGAATTTTGTATAAATTGAAAGGTTCAAAGATCCTTTAAAGAAAATTGAAAAACGGTTCACAGGCGGCTGAGAACGAGCTGCTCACATTTTTCTGAGCTGCCCACTTTTTTCTGAGCACCCCGGGTAGAAGAAAACAACTAAGGAAGATCAAATTTTGCCAGTAAAAATGAATAGCTGAATGACAGCTAGCCTCATAGACTTTGTCTATACCAAATTTTCGAAATTAGGATGAAGCCTTAGATTTTGACCAGACCACCCTCCGCCCTCTAAGGGTCTACATAGTTCATTAACGGGCTCTAAAGCATTCTGCCTGGAGAACTTATCTAATGTTTAAGTTTCTTTCTAGAATGTCTTACTGGAGTTCTCCAAACATTACTAAAAAAAATCTCAGAGTCAATTTCTAAGAATCACCCTCACAATATCCTACTCAAATTCAAGCTAATTATTTTAAAAATTCTTTGAAAAATCAGGTTCTGCAAACAAAAACTTCAAAAATTATTTCCGTTTCATTCAGGTTTTTCAAGGATTTGTTAGAGATACCTCCATGATTTTTTTGTTTGCTAGAAATTCACGCAATTTTTTCACAAATCTTGTGGTATATTTTCCTGAACGACGGGTTCTGACCGATTTCTCCAAAAGCACTCTGTAGATTTTACTCGCGAATTTACTAAAAATTCTTGAAGGAATATTGCTGAAAAACATGACATAGAGTTGTGGCTAAACGTCTTCGAACTGTAGAAAGCTTAGAAGATGAGCTGCGTTAATTTACGAATCAACAGTTCAGCTCCCACCCAGCTCTCAAATAGTCCACTCAAGTAGAAAGTGCCTTTTCTTCATACACTATTGTAGACTATTCAAATTTTATGTTTAATATATACGTAATGAAACTTTACTTTCGCACTCTCGCGGATTTGGCGCGAATTTAATTTCACGATCGCGCGGATTTGGCGCGGATTCAAATTTGTCTCGCGCGGATTTGGCGCGGATTTTTTTCCACGCTTCTCGTAACAACCCTGAAAACGTGCAAGGGAGGGGTTTTCCTAATATCCGAAAAAGGCGGTGAGGCGTCTAGTATACGGAATATCGTCAATGGGAGGGATTTATCCCCCAAAACCCCTCTTTTGTGGACGGGCATGATTCGGATGTTATTTTACTTAGGATGCTCAGAAGAACACATCTTGCTGTGATTGCATATTTTTTTTTATTATTCCGTTGTTTATTGTTATTCAATAACAACTCAGAAATAACAAATTTGGAAATAATATCTTGTTTTGTTCATAGCGAGTTATTCAATGTTATTCAGAACTAACATAAGAATGTTTAAATGAGATATGATGGCAAAATGTCTTATATTTAGTCCTTGGTTTGTTCTTTGCCTCTACCCGGGACGGCATTCTACGTAAAATTTTTCTTATCACGGTATTTGGAGTGTTAAACATAAACTGGGGTAATACACAAATTACGTCACGCAAAAATCGACATTTGTCAACCCCCCTCCCCCCTATGTAACACTTTTTGTATGGGGCCACAATATTTTTTGTATGGGTCGTCACGCTCTACAACCAACCACCCCCCCCCCCCCCCCCCCCTCCCCCTTAAAGCGTGACGTAATTTGTGCACGACCCCCTGTTGTTTTCTAAATACTTTTAAAATATTTAAAAAAAACTAAAACAAATAGAATTTATTATGCGTGCCATACAACCATACCGTAAACAAACATATTTTTACACAGACAATGATTTGTGTAATAGCTGAATTCACTGAGTATTTCACTCAGTACTCTACAAACTTACTTTGATATGTAGAATTTTGAAAAAAAATCCAGGTTTAGTTTGAAAAAACAAATCAATCTGATATGTGTCATAAGGCTTCTCTTATCATGTAGATTCTTCTATGATGGTAAACTGTAATAGGATTTGATGTGTTTTTCATACTACTATCAAAGTTACACAACCCCCCCCCCCCCTAAAATGAAAATATAATTCTCGCTCATATGAAAAGTTATTGGTTACCAAAAAAAATTAAAATTATCGATCTTTCAAATGCAATGAGAGTACTGTCGTAGACACCAGTACTAGTTTTAACCGTTATGTGTCCGATGTAACTACCCGGGTACCCTGTCGGCCACATAAAGGTTAAAATCATAAAACTAAGGAAAATACTGTAACATGAAAAATATTAAGGAAATTGCATGGGAGATTGGCAGAAAAACTATCAAAGTTACCTCATTTTACGATAACTAAATTAATCTATGTATAATATTTTTGAGCATCTCGATTTATCATGCACAAAATATACGAGCTGCGCATCAATCAAAACCACATGGAAACCGCGTGTTTGGTTTGAATTATGACAAGGACTAAATTTATCCTTTCCGTATCGCCGCGGCACAAATACAAACTAAACCCTCGCTCGGTATCGCCACTCTCTACCACCGAAGAAAGCGTGCCGAGCGGTGTGGGTCAAACGAGGGGAGAGCACATAATGGCAATCCTTTCTCACTGTAAAATTGGCGAACAACGCGGTTATGCCAGGCTTGGTGGAATAGACTCTATGGGGGAAAGGGGTTCGCGAATCAGTGCATATGTACCTCGCCGGCGTATTTATGAATGATGTGCCGCGGACAATGTTCAAAGGTACTGGTGATTTTTGCGACGGACTGCTCTATGTTTATATTTCACGACAAACGGTGTTTGCGTTCAAGGTAAATACCGGATCGTCCCAGATTTTAGTGCCAGCGAGCATGCTGCTCCATTCGCAGGTTGCCAGCAGCGTAGCTAGTGCCACCAAACGGTTCATTTCTAGTGTTGGGTTGGCATGAACCGATTTCTTGGCAGGCCGATCGACGACGACGTAGGGCCATTCTATGAGGAAACCGAATTGTTGGGTCTTCACTGTAAATATAACGGTGGCAGTAGGTAGTCGCAACTAAAATGCGATGATAGTGGTTGTAAATGTTATGAAAGTGTCAACGCAAACTCATTGCGCGCGTTCCAAATTTTATTGCCGGTTGAAACAATACTGTTTGTACTTTGAGATTAGACATGTAGCTAGGGGTGTCAAACTTTACTCTATGTGTGCTATTATCATTATATTGAAGAAAAGTAAGATCGATGGAATCCGAATTTGTACTATTTGTGCCAATATAGTCAGTTTTTTTTACGCGAGGGATACGTACCGCGTTTAAAAGCTCAGTTCAAAATTCGAAAAACCGCGTAAAAAAAGTCTCACCATTTCTCGACGAATCATGCAAAAATAAGACGATATTTTTTTTTGTATGGAGTTTTAATTTACGCGGCCGCGTAAATGAAAACCGTGTAAAAAAAGACCTGACTGTATTGTACTGCTGCAATGGAGCTGGATCACAATGTCTGAGGCCATAGTGTCCCGGACGTAAATTCGCGTTTTTTTTTTGCGCAATAACGTCTAAAAGTTTTAGATGCGTCACGTTGCAATACGTCAGTGAAACATAGCATGTATCAGTGGACAACACGGATGTTGAGGGTTTTAAAAATTCCCTAACTAATATTCATTTTACTTTCTGACCAGATTCGTAGCAAAATCTCATGATTATTTTATGGAATTGTAGGAGAAAATAAATATAATAGAGCTTTCCGTTAATTTTTTGAAGATGAAAATGTTCTCATCATAGTTTCTGGGAAATTTGTACTGTTTGACAAATTGAGGTTGACATTCTGGTAAAATTTCTATATTTTTTTGAAGAAAACACGAACTGAGTTGAATTCAAAATTTCAGCCAGAACAGTCTTCGGTAATGCCTTAAATAACACAAGTTTACAAAATAAAACGAAAGTCGTGAACTTCTGTCAACGACCAAAATTTTTGAAGCACAATTTAGTGCTGATTTCGAAACCGACCTTCAAAAAATTTAAAGTAGAACAGTTTTTGAGTTTTAGCTCAATATCGAGTTTTGCAACTTTTCAAAATATGTAATTTACTAAAATTCAAATATATTGCGTTTTGTTCAGCCAATTTTAAATCTTTTACCATAAATTAAAAGCTGAATATAATACCATTCGATCATCTGAATACAGGTTTTGTGTCAGATTGATGAAATTCAAAATATTGGCGTGCTTTACTCTGCAAAATATTTTTGCTGGTAATCAGCAAACTTTGCTGATTTTTGGCGTGCTGATTGTATTCAGCAATACAAATTACTGAGTATCAGCAATTATTTTTCAACTTGCTGAATCATCCAGCAATTTTGACAGTTGATCAGCAAAGTTGTGCTGAAATTCAGCAAAAATGTTGCTGAAATTCAGCAATTTCTTTTGCTGATTTTTGGCGTGCTGGAAGCATTTCAAAAAATTTGGTGTGTAGGGACGATCTTCTTAAATTTTAGCAAAATTCCCAAATTTTTTTGAAGGAATTTATTTTTTTCAATAAGAAAAAAATCAACTTAAAAATTATTTCTCGACGTATATTTGACATATCATATGTAGGCGAGTTACAGTGAAAATTTCAGCTCAATCGGACCATTAATTACGGAGAATCAGATGTTTGAAGTGAGCGACTTTGCTTAAAAATAGAACAAAAAACGATTTCAAATCATCAACCTTGTATGGAAAGTCGAAAACATTTTCGCTCTACTGTATTTTTTTTCTTTCGCGTTTTCGAACTCAGGACATGATTCTACACCAAAAATGATCATCAGCTTACCGAGTTAAAAAATGCTGTAAACTAGTGTAATATTTTGGTAGTGGCTCGGAAGATAATTGAAGCTGGGACTTTTTTTTATAAATTTATTAGAAAATTTATAGAATTTGGCGTAGTTGGCCATACGCTCGTTTCCAAAGCGAATGATCATGGGCTTGATTCCCAGCCCAGACACTTGCAATTTTTTGTTCAATTATTTATCTTCCGAGAGCGACTGACACTGATCCTCTCCTGAGCCCTTATCTCTCATAGTCCCAGATACTTGGACTTTGGCGTACGGCAATTCATAATTGACCCTAAATCGGAGTAGAAAAAGAAACAATAGCTACACATCGGCATCCTCGTGGCCATCATTTAACATGGAGTAGAAAGTGAAAAAAGTTGGAAAGCAAACCAATTCGATATAAGTTGCAGAAGAAAATACATACCGACGCTGTACAAAGTGTAAAATGCAAATTGCGAAATGCAAAGTGTAATATCACTCACGTGCCCTAGAGTGCCCTAGAGAACGAAAGAGCTGCAGTTTGGGTTATGCAATTGTTGCAAATAGTAAAACTGCTTCGGAATCTTTTCCGGCATTTTTTTTAAGAATTGATATGGCCAATTATTTTGAAAACGATTTCGCAATATCTCAAGAAATCTCTTTGGCAATCTTACAGGAACTTGGGCGATTTCTTTGGAAATTCTTACTGCAAATCTTTTGGAAATTTCATAGCGAAATTCATGGACAACTTATATGGAAAATCATCGGGCGATATTTTAGGCATTCCACAGACAGTTGTTCTGAATTTTGTTCGTCAAATTCATTACGAATTCCTTTGAAAACTGATTCGGCAGACTAAGGACTGTATCGGAAATTAACTATAAACGTTCACAATTGCCTAAAAAATAATCTGTTCGAAATAAACATAACTTTTTATTTAGAGATACTATAAAAATCTTTAAATAAAGAATGGCAGCTCTGATTTTCAAAAAATAATCATTTAACTTGGACTTTTATCGCAAAGGTTGCACATATGTTTTTAAAATGTTGGACAACTCCTAAAAATTTGAAATTGCGAAAACTTTGGAATAATATTCGATTTTTTTCTCTTATTTTTGCGCAAATATATTCTTTTCCAGAATGCTCATGATATAGGAAAATTATTTTTATCAATAAAAATTCCCTCCGCAGTTTAAGGCAATTCTTAAAATTGAAAAAAAAAAACATTTTTCGAGGAACTCTTTTTTTATGCGTCTTCAAAGAACGATTACGCAAATAAAAAATACATAAAGTTGAAAATTTTATTTAAATCTATTGAAGAGGTAGTTTACCAAAGAACGGAATTTTATTACTTCTGAAGATATTTAAAACAGAGCGTCAAAGTTCGACCAAAAAGTAGGTGTTTTTTTTTGGGATATACCATATTCTAAATGTTGGAGGTTTTTCTATCCAAAATAAGAATTTTAAAAGTCGGTATTGAGTGATATGTTATGTGTACATAACTGCTAGTAATAATCATTATTTCCCAGATTTTTTCCCGTACATTTTTTTTCGCTACAAATTATTGAAACGTTAAAAAAATTAAAAAAAAAATGCAGTTTGTACAGATTGTTATTTTGTGTGGTATACTCATATAATTATATTATCAATAATACTAAACATTTTCCAAATGTCTTCAAGCTGTTCTAAACTTAATAATATTGCTAAGATTTTATAGAAGAGTCGGAATGAAAAGACCAACCGTGCTTCGAGATAGAGCATTTTGAATGTTTATAGTAAATTTCCGATACAGTCCTTATGCTGTAAAATATGTAAAATAAATTTCGGAGCGGACCTGGTGTGATGGTTAGAACACTTGATTATCACGCCGAGGACCTGGGATCGAATCCCACTCCCAACAAACTCATTAAATGTGAGTTCTACCTTCGGAAGGGAAGTAAGGCGTGGGTCCCGAGATGAACTAGCTTAGGGCTAAACATCTTGTTAATACAGAAAATAAAAGAAAAAAAATCAAAATAATTGCCTGAAAATTTCCCAATGAATGTGCGAAGATAGAATGAAATGCCGTCAAAAAGCTTCCTATGAAATTTTCACATTTTCACAAATTTTCCAAAGGAATTGCCATAAGAGTTTACAAAACTAACAAACTAACGAAGAAACTAACATTTACGAAGGAATTCTCAAAGAAATTAAGAAAGAAACCAAAGAAATCGCTGAGGAAATTTTCAAGAATATGAATAAGTACCTCTCCCGCTCTAACATTCATACACAACACATTGCATACAACAGAGACGTGTAGATGTCCATCTAATTTTATTTGAAGGAGATTTGGATTATAAAAAGGAACAAATCATGTGCATTAGTGGAATCGAGACCAATTCGGCGCCTTTGGGGACGGAGATGGTCAAGCGGCTTGGCGAAAATAAGCTCCCGTCTAGCGAAATGGGAATCGTGGGTTAGATTCGCACCGAAGTACGTGGATTTCTTTTCGCAATTCAAATCTCAATTTCTTTATCAAACACGTGCTTCTGTTATGCTCATGAATGCTTAGACATTAAAACATTGTAATTTCTACTTGGCTCTGATAGCCTAAGAGAAATCGAGTTATGACAAACATGCGATTTGCCAAATAAATTCTTGAAGAAGTTGTCTTAGCAAATGGAAATGAATAACCAAAATATTCCTGAAGAAATTGACAAAAGAGTTCTAAATGGATTGCTGAAAAAGTTTCTACACATATTTTTTTAGGAAAGTCCCAAAGGAGTTTACAAACATTTTTCGCAGCAATTACAAAAACTTGCTGAAGAAATTTCCAAAGAGAAAACACAGGATGTTTTAGATAAATAAACGAATCAATTCTCAAATATTTTTCCAAAAATATTTCCAAGGGAATAACCAAAGTTTCATGGGATTCTGTACTCACAATTAAAAGTGTTTGCAATTCAAATTTATGATTACTGTAGAATTATTACCAAATTTGTTACTTGCAAATGGCATGCAAAATTGAAGTTTTTTTTTTTCCACAATACTGTAAAACATATGGGGCCGTGATATTTATGAAACTTTGCGGCGAATTTTCCGTATCCATACTCATAAGGAATTTGAAGGGCGTTGCAACAGATTTAAGGAGATTCTATGGGATTTCATGGACTTTTCAGAGGCGTTCAAGGTGGTCTCAATGAGATTGAGGGAGTTTCAGGAGAATGTTTACGGGCAATTCAGAGCGTTTTAGAGGATTTCGTGCCGTTTCAGGGGGCTTTCATGGAAGTTACTGGAGAGATTCAGAACAGGTGAAGAAGTATAGCTGGCAGTTTTTAGGGGAATTTCAGAGGGATTCAGGGGCACTTAGGGCCTTAGGGCCGTCCATTCACCAAGTAGACCACGTAGAAGGGAGTCTGGCCAAAGTCTACGCTCCATACAAATTTTAAAATTTTTGTATGGACAAAAGTCTACGAGCGCCTAGTGTATAGATCATCGGTTATGGGGGGCGGGGGGAGGACTTAGGGGGTATCATTATCGATGTTCCATACACTAAGTGCCCCTCCGCCTTTTGCCAAAATTAGGTAAAACCCCTCCTTTGGCGCCGGGTTTGTTCCCTGGTACAATATGTTGGCTATTGTATTTTTCGGGCTGTTCGAGCTCGTTTGGAAGTTGACCATCAATGTTAACTTCTTTTCCCGATCAGCCTAGATAGCTGTGTAGTGTCGGTATCGGTTGTCTCAATTGGCTAAGAATAACACTACGGACCGCCTGATCCAGTGGTAAGAGTCCACTAAACAGGTGACCCCTAAATCATGGTGTTATGCGGCTTTATGCTTACCGTGCCAAATAATGAATGGTTAGGGAGGTCTAATAAAAAACCTAACCACAAACGGAGTCTGTGGAGAATTAGGGCGTCCTCCACAGTATTACGCCCTTACTGCGCTAACCGGAGCAATGGTGCAGTGGACCTTGCGTTTCTCCGAGATAATCAGTTGCCCTTCTTAAGTCTCAAATTTGAGGCTAAATAAGGGCGGGGTTATTCAAATGTTGTTAATTAGCTTACATTACTGCCTATATGGGTTCGCTTAATGCGTTTTCGCCATTGGCGTTTTTCAATTGACCACGATTTGGTTCGTCGTTGATGTTTCCTTTTTGTGCTGTGACTGTGAAGAGTGTAATCCTGTCTAGTTTGGGTAGTGGCTACGGCAAGGAAACCTCAGATCAATTTTCAGCGTAAAAAGCGTATGTAGCCCAAGTGTTCATTTTCGTAGGGTAACTTCTGTTTAGGTTACCTTGTGAACCCAGCTTTGCTTTTTTCATTATAGATGAACTGTCGTGCCTCGAGCATGCTCTTTTTTAGAATAACGTTAACAGTAACGACTGTTCAATTTATAAAACGGACAACTTGCTTGTGCGATATCTTTTTTATTTTTTAATAAAATCATTATCAGTTTTTTGCATAACTTTCTATAGCTATTTTCAAATGTAGGAAAAATATAACACTGAGTAAAATGTTCTTTATTGTGTAACTGAAGCGGTTTTGTAAAACATCAATAAAAACCCATTTCTCAAAATTCGACATAACTTTCCACATATTTAACATGCACATTTTCATGAAGTTTTCAATGTATTGCAATCTCATACTATTCTACTTAAGGTAAAACTCAATAGTTGGTCAGTGATAATGCACAAGACAGCCTCCAGCTTGATATAGTGAGTTGCTTTGTTTTCATAATAATTATTAAAAAATATTTATTTAAGTCCTGTGTTGCAAAAGCACAACGGATTCGGCTGAAAATTTGTCCAGAGTAGTAGAATATTGCTTTCTGAATGATACAGAAGAAAAAATTACTTTAAATTGTATTCTTCATCAAAAATTTAATCCATAAAGATGGTCATAGTAAAAAAACTGCATACTTTTTGCTCCATTGATGCAGTTTTTCGACTCTAGCGAATCTTGTTATTATTTATTTTCAACAAAGTTGGTCCTATGCTATTGTACGCCTTATTTTATAATAATTAGATGTAAAGTTTTCATTTCCAACATCATTGTTATGCTAAATTTTACATAAGGTTGCATTGTTATTTGGAAGAACCTTCAAAGAACGAAACTGTTTTTAATACTGTACCTGCAATGGCGCACAGTATCCAAACCAGCAATGCTATTAATTTGCGGTTATCTGCATTTGAAACCACATTATTCCTACTTTCGACTGAATGCATAAAATAATTGTTTATTTAATATTTTCATGCCCTTTTTGCTTAACAATTGAATTTTATTAAAAAAATTGAACCTGACTTGAGACTTTGATATCTCAACAACTAATTTTCCAATTGAGTTTAAATTTCGCCAGAATGTTTATTACTCATGCTGCTGCAGCATGGCACTTAGTTTTCTGATATTAAAAACGATATACCATATGTGAACAGTAATTTTATTTATTTTTTAAATTTTCAGCAATCAAAAATTTCACCTCATTTTACACCTGGTCGATTTTCCATAAAATAAAACTATTTTTATTCGATTCAAAAATGATTACCATAATGACAGATGATGTACTGAAAAACGAAGCAAGGGTGGTTAAATTTGAACAAGGCGTCTTTTTTTTATAGCCTTGTAAAGTTGTCCGTTTTATAAATTGAACATTCCTTATGTTTCAACCTTTTTTTATGGATGCCTTCAAGCAAGCTCTTGTTTTCAGCATCTTTTTGCTGATATTTGGCATCTGAAGTAGCTCAAACATTGTTTTGAGATGCTTCAGTTTGATGGAATACTTAGGTAGTACAGTTCATGGCTAACTTAACATAGAATTTCACCTAACCCAACTCTGCATCAGCAGAATTTGTCATGAGTTGACTGATTGGCATGTGTCAGATGAGGACTCTCCATTTTTTGCACTTTGGAGTGTTCCTTCGCAAACTTTGCGTATTCAGGCGTCCCTGCTCAATAAGCTAGGGAACCTGTAATAATTGGTTGCGATCACATTTTATGGATAACTCGCTTCCATTGCTACTCCAAGAGAGTTTCATTATGGTTTTGTTATTACAACGCCCTTCATTGTGATATACCATAGCTACTGCTTTGAAAGAAGCTTGTCCTCTGCGGTCTGTGCGGACCGCAAGAGGTATTCCTGAATGAAACTCGAACCTGTTCAAGTTCTAAATATCTTCGAATAAACCAGTCTTTTGTATAGCTACGAATCTTTAGCTTCTACCCCGAGGATTGTAGCTATAGAATCGATTTAGTGAGCACTAAAAAGCTCTGCTTTCTTCAAATCTCCTGGAGCAAATGGGGCTTTATCCTATTTTTCTCCAGAGGGATTTGAGTTTTTCAAACATGTTTTGAACTCTTGTAGTTTTCTATTGGGTATTTTCATGGCATGAAATTACTCTGTAGTTTTATCCCGAAAGGGTGCGTGCGTTGTAAAAAGAAGGAAAAACTTCCAGATTTATCTGGTTACGTCGTTCTTTCTGAAATGCTCGAAACGCATTGTCGATTATCACATCTGTGATGTTCGTCTAGCTAACATGCCTGTTCATGTGAACTCACATGTCTCCCAATTTGGGATGTCCACAGTGACTCTTTTACATAAAGTTGTATACGTTTTCAAGAAAGCACTCGCTCAAACGTAGTTTTTGCTTGGGTGATTTCTTGAATATTGAGGATGCTTTTGATGACGTGCCTTTCTATGTCATATTGAAAGTCGCATGACGTCGCAAGCTACCTCCAATGAGCTATAGGCTCTTTTTACGCTTATGCGTTTTACAGTGTCCTTTTCAGGGCACTGATTAACCCCGTTGTGGTATGAGCTATGAGCTCTCGTTGCGCTTATGCGCTCATTCCCTCTTCTAGGGCACCCCTTCCTACTTCATCACCTTTCCCTTTCCCAATTCCCATCCCTTGTCCCATTCTCCCTCAGGTAAATGATGAAATAGGCTCATATGTATGGCGATGGCACAAATGTCCCAAATGGAGGATAACGTGCCTCTGGAGCCGGCCTTCTGATTGATAATTTCATCCATATAACTGCAGGCTAAATGAAGGCACAATCGGGAAGGCCGTTTACGGGGGATCGGGTGAATAAAAAAAAATATTTCTCGTTTTTCTTGAATGAACATTTTCTGCCAAAAAATAACTATTTTTAAGGCGCGCTGGTTTTTTGAACCAATTTTTACAACTTTCACGGTAAAACTCGTTTCGCACACACTTTTTTACTACGGAAACCGCCACCAGAGTCACTTATCATTACGAATATCAGCTTAGAATTATTGTGAAACATCGATTCCATGATGGTTTCGATGAGAACGCTAGTTTGTTTACCTTTTCTTGTACAATTGAATGAATGCTGAAAGTCAAAGTTGTTCGAACGAAAATAAACACCAAGTTGATTTTGTTGCGTTCTTATTGTTGCTTATAATTGTGGGGTATGAACAAAGCTGAGTAGCATTTCCCATGCGTGTATTTCCCCTAGCAAGCATCAGTGACAGCCAGCACCATGACGGGGTCGTCGTCAGTGTGATGCTGCCTCATTGACGAGTGGACTGTTGGCGGAGCAAGACGCCATCACCGTGAGGTTCCGTATTATGCCAAGTGATTCTACTGCAGTTTGCTAAGATGGCTGGGAACGGATTGTTCCAGTTAGTTGCCCGGTATTCACATTGGCGATCCTGCCAGGAGTGCATCATAATCAATAACAAGTTAATCATAAAATAGGTAGAATCACTTGGCATAAAAACAGTGAGAGAAAACAAATCGTTTTTTTGTGTGAAGTGTGTGGTGGTGCTGCAAACACAGTGAAGTGGGTGTTGCAATTCTGCGGTTCCTGACGAAAGCTAGAGCGCGGAAAGTTTTTGTCATGCCAACCGCGTTCTGTTTTAGCCTTGGTTCTAGCACAAACACATGAACAAAGGCGCGGTGACGTGGTTGATTTTTGTTGTCGGCTGGTAGCACGCTGTGGATAGGTGGTCGGTCGATGATTGCATGCATGTTTCTTCATGTTCTTGCTCGGCATGGATGGTCGCGCTTTCGTTGATTCCTCGGATCGTACACATCGTACATGCTCGTGTTGTCGCTCGGTTGAACGGTAAATGCAAACAGGTTGATGTGCATGATGGTAGAGGTGTTTGACTATTGTGAATGTTGCCGTAAAATTCTCGCGGCGTTGGTTGGTTGGGTTGGTTTTTGCTCGGGTTTTTGGTTGGGCATATTAATGGCGTTTCGAACCGCCGAAAATTTTTCTGCATAAGGAAAATGCAGGGACGTGTAATGAAAACCGTCCAAGGAAACGGCATTTTTTGGATAACCGCCGAAAATTATTCTGCATAAAGAAAATGCAGGGACGTGTAATGAAAACCGTCCAAGGTAATGGCGTTGTTGGATAACCGCCGACAATTTTTCTGCATAAGGAAAATGCAGGGACGTGTAATGAAAACCGTCCAAGGAAACGGCATTTTTGGATAACCGCCAAAAATTATTCTGCATAAAGAAAATGCAGGGACGTGTAATGAAAACCGTCCAAGGTAAAGGCGTTGTTGGATAACCGCCGACAATTTTTCTGCATAAGGAAAATGCAGGGACGTGTAATGAAAACCGTCCAAGGAAACGGCATTTTTGGATAACTGCCGAAAATTATTCTGCATAAAGAAAATGCAGGGACGTGTAGTGAAAACCGTCCAAGATAAAGGCGTTGTTGGATAACCGCCGAAAATTTTTTTCTGCATAAGGAAAATACAGCCCTAATAGAAAAATATGATACAACGTGCTTAACAACCCGTTCGGGCTATCATCTTGATCATACACGGAATGATACAATCATTCACCCAATCGCCAGTGTATAATACATTTTTATTAGGGAGGGACGTGAAATGAAATCCGTCCAAGGAAATGTTATTGAAAAACTGCCGAAAATTGTTTGCATCAGGAAAATGCAGCGATGTGTAAAGAAACCCGTCTAAGGAAATGGCGTTGCATGATAACTGCCGAAAGCTGTGCGTGAGGAAAATGCAGGGACGTGTAATGAAAACCGCCCATAAAAATTGCATATCGTAAAACAGTTTAAAATTCGAAGTACGCAATGAAAACATATCTACTGAAAATATGTTGTAGAACCTCTTTTGAACTCGTTTTGTAGAATCTATTTTCGTATAATGAAGGACATTTGTGTGTTATATATGGTCCACCTGTACCATCACATTGAAGCATTGAAAATGGAGTTGTATGATATACGGAATCTTTAGTCTGATAAATCTCAAATTCGTTAATCTCTTGTTTTTTTTCTTTTTTTGACAAATAATTCTTACAAAATATGTTCGTTTTCGTTGAATGCGTCGAATTTTCGCAATCGTGAATAACGATTGATTTGAGTGAGAGAAAAACAGGGCCGGCTACATAACGAGACGTGCGCTTGAAGGAGAGAAGACGCAGCACCCAACTGCGTGTGTTGTAGTTATTTTTATTGGAGCTCGGCAAAACCCCATAGATGATTGGTTAGCATTGCAAGTTATCAATCAAATGATATAGACTCGATATTAACAAAAGTGCGTTTACTAAACAAAAAAGTAAATAAGGCCATTCGTCTTAATTCTTGTATCTTGAAGTGTATCTTGTTGCATTGGTGCCATAACGATGAAGAGAACGAAATTGAGGGTTTGAGCGTAAAAATAACAAGCCTGCTAGTCGAAAACTTTTTTTTTCGGAGAAGAGGGAGAATGTGGGGTATGAACAAAGCTGAGTAGCATTTCCCATGCGTGTATTTCCCCTAGCAAGCATCAGTGACAGCCAGCACCATGACGGGGTCGTCGTCAGTGTGATGCTGCCTCATTGACGAGTGGACTGTTGGCGGAGCAAGACGCCATCACCGTGAGGTTCCGTATTATGCCAAGTGATTCTACTGCAGTTTGCTAAGATGGCTGGGAACGGATTGTTCCAGTTAGTTGCCCGGTATTCACAATAATGTTTCCTTGAAATCTTCAATAAGTGTGGTCCACTTGGTCGAAAGGCGTTCCTATAGCGGTTGTCAGAAGGTTTTTTTTATTCTTAATCACTTAACCTAATTTACAGCTCTATTGTCCACTAGGGCACTACGTGAGCAATTTCAATTGACAGCTGCATCTACAGTATTGTACAGCGCCTAAATGTGTTCTATTATACTTTATCGAACTGGTTGCCCTTCTGCTGCTTTCACTTTTCTACTCTATACATGGTAGAATGATGAGCACAAGGATGATGGATGGCCGTTGTTCCTTTCCAGTCCGATTGGGGGTCCATTATGAGTAGCAGTTCGCCGATATCCAGGTATCCGGGTCCGTTTGAGCCATGGGGCTCAGAAGAGGGTCAGTGTCAGCCGCTCTCGGTGAAAAGCAACTGACGAAAAATTGCATGTGCCGGGGCTGGGAATCAAACCCATGACCATCCGCATATAAAGCGAACGTGTGACCAACTACGCCACGGGCCCCGACTTGTCAGAAGGTTGTAATGGAATAGTTAGCTTTATTAGCAGTTTCATGAAATTTGCGATGAAAATTGCTTATAGAGCATTTTAAAACTTAAAATGTCACTTGGGCTATAACTCTGGCATTTTATAAGAATTCTGAATTCATTTACAACTTGAAATGGTATATCATCGCAAAAATATAATCCTGAGGTTATTTTCTAGCATGCATTGCACCTGAAATTCGGTCCCAGATGTGTACTTCCTGTAGGATTCTAGGCTCACTGTTTCCTCAGACCCATTCTTGAACATAATCATTTTGGGCCTAAAAACATGATTTTAGATGTTTTGTGTCTACGCATAAATTGTTATGCATACTGGAGCCCTTCTTTTGAATTGATCAATAGGGTGAACAATCTACCTAGGAGTGAGATATAAATTCGATCTGTTTTTTCTCCATAAGTGAAGATTACTAAATGTATTTAGTAAAGTTGTAGTGCCATGGTAAGAAAACTTTCCGATGTATCTGTTGTTCTATCTTTTCAATGCTTAGATATGTTTATGAGTCATTCTTTGATAAAGATTCTTTGAAATCAATTTATCGTTGTAACATCTTTTAAAACTTTTCAAAATGTTCCTAATATTCTACAAAATTGTTGTGTTGTTGTATTTTCTCTGAAAACGTCAATATAATAATAGTTTTTTTATGCAACGAGTTGCAAAACGATGATTACAGTACGAGTTGTAAATGCATTTACCCAACGAGTTGCATACAACATTCCCTGCAATGACAAAAATATTCTGGAATATGATCATTTTCATCAGTTTTACCATCGTGCCTCGAGGTGGTTGAATGGGTGCGACCACGTGTGCTCTAACGAGTTCGAGTAAATGTACACATTTAACACTTTAACACTGATGACCACGGAAAGAAACACTTATGTCCGGTGCCAAAACAAGTTCGAACACGAACTAATGGTATGACGGCTTAGGGACAAAACGTCGAAAGACAAAACGTCGAAAGACAAAACGTCGAAAGACAAAACGTCGAATGCCAAAACGTCGAATGCCAAAACGTCGAATGCCAAAAGGTCGAATGCCAAAACGTCGAAAGGGACAAAACGTCGAAAGGACAAAACGTCGAAAACGTCGAAAACGAGTAATCTAAGCAAATAGTGAATTCTTTATTCTTTTCAAGGATACTCATTCTTTCACTTGTATCTGCCAACTAGTTCAGAGGGAAGCCTTCCTGAGGCTCCCTGAAACAACACCTCAGGGTCGGTATGTTCATTGACCAGTTCTTCGTGGGTAGGGAATATTCGCACTGTGGTATATAAAAAACTCAGATCACGTCACGTTAAGTGTAAAATTATTTATTCCCGAACTTTCCCGACTTTTCTTCTCTTACTTCTTTGAGGCCCCTTCTACTGGCACCCAGTGTTGCATTTGAACTAAACGCGAGCCAAAAAGGAACTGAGCTTGGATGTGTCATCAAATCTTATGTGTGTCCTTGCCAAGGGGCTGCCCTAGGACTTTGTGACGCATCTGCATACATGCGTTGTTGCGCGAATATATACGCCACAATGAAATGGGACATTTTGGCATCGGGCATTATGATTCTGCACCGAAATCCGGATTTTCCGGTAATCCACGGTGACCGAACTGGTTCCCCTATCAATAGAGGGTGACTTTCTGAATCGAATCAACCCAAGATTGTTAGAATTTGTGAAAAAATCGTAGACACATGACCATTTAAGTTTACCAGGTACCAGGGTGCCATGTTTTTGCGGGTGCGTTCTTGATCAAATTTTTAACTGAACAATGTTCAAAAATGTTTGATCGCAGCGTGCCGTTTTTGAACTTCAACGCAAATTGATCACGTTCAAATGCAACTCTGCGAGTGGCACACTGTCACAAATTTCCTTCCACAAATTTTCAGCATTACGTCACAGCTTCCTTCAGGGTAGCTTCGATCGTAGCCTCTAGCTATCGTCTGCCGGATCTCTGGCACCTTTAGGGTGGCGATGGCGATCATCAGGTGCATTGTTCCTTCAAGGGCGTCTGGTTTGGTTTACGGCATGACTTGCCGGTACTTTCTATCCCAACGTAAGGGGTGGGAGGGAATATCTTCCTCATTCAGAACCGGAGTTCTACTTGAAATAGCGGGGTTTTGACTAGCTGTCCTTCTCCGCAATTCATCCGGTATTCACAGAATATGGTACTAGTACAACAATGCTAAGTATCCTCGCAATACAGTCAGGTTTTTTTACGCGGGGGATACGTACCGCGTAAAAAAAAACTCAGTTCAAAATCCAAAAAACCGCGTAAAAAAAGTCTCACCATTTCTCGACGAATCATGCAAAAATAAGACGATGAAATTTTTTTTGTATGGAGTTTTCATCTACGCGGCCGCGTAAATGAAAACCGCATAAAAAAAAAACCTGACTGTAATCTTATCTCAGGTAGTGGTTTCAACTGAAGCATTATAGAGTGCAAAATGAGTCACTGACCTTCAGCTTTCGGACAGTGACCCCAGATAACGAGACAATGTTCGTGTGTCCCCGTTAATCAGTTCGTCATCCATCTTGGCGGATCTACCGTATCACCACCCTTCTCAGGCTACCAACAGGATCGATTTAAATTCACACAAAATTAAAAAAAAAACACAATTTTCGACGTTTTGTCCTTTCGACGTTTTGTCCCTTCGACGTTTTGTCCCTTCGACGTTTTGTCCTTTCGACTTTTTGGCATTCGACGTTCTGGCATTCGACGTTTTGGCATTCGACGTTTTGTCACCCATTACCCCTGCATGAAGTACAACTCCTCCCATCGATCATAGTGAAAACCGCTTTTTTATATTCTACAGTTCCTGAGTATCAGAGAATTAAAAATAAAAAAGTTTATCCTGGTTAAGGGTTAAAGAGGAAAGCAAAAATTCTAGGGAAAGGAGAGGAAAATGGGCTCATTGAATAATCCAAAACTTCTAACTGTAGAGCAATGAAAAGTCATTTGAAATGTGTTCCGGGAGTATTTTAAGGGACTTTAAGAGGATTTTAAAATAAAGTCGGGAGCTTACAGGGGAATTGAATTGGTTTCAGAGGCGCTTCAAAAGACTCAGGTTATACCAAAGGATACCAATGAGGTTTCAGGGCTTTCAACGAGAAGAGGCCTAAGAGGGCTTTCAGGGGGTTTCCAGGAGTTTTAGGAAGTTTAAATAGATGCTTGAATCACCAGTGAAGTTTCAAAATGGGTTTAAAGGGTCTTCAAAAGCATTTCAGTGGCGCTTTTGTGGATTTCAAGGCAATGTAGAATGTTGGAAAAGTTTTGAATAAACAAACAATTCCTTTGAACGTTCGTCCAACTTTACCCATCCCCAACTTTACATGAGCATCCCTAATAAGCCCTTAGTCATATCGCACACACCACCTTTTTCATAATAGGTAACCGATCGGGAAGTTTCCTGCTTCCCCCAGAAGATTATTACATACCGCTCCCCAAACATGTCACAGTGTTCCACAGCGCTACTTGGCCATTACACACCCTACAGCTCGTAGACCCGTATAGTTAGTACCTTGCTACCTACCTATACCTATAGGTAGGGTGTCTGTTGAGCAGATTATCCCCCTATGGTTTAGAAGAAAAAAAAAAAAAAAAAAAATACCTATAGGGAAAATTGCGAGGCGCATATGCTCTGACGCTCTGCCACCCATCGCGAATCGCGCTCTCCGGGATTCATTCAATGTTCGGCGCGTGGTCACCGATCAGTTTCCTTCGTGAGTTCAAACCGTGCGGTCGTGGAAAATCGAAAAACCAGTCAGCAGTTTTGGAAACGTCGATTTTTCTTCCACCCTTGTGCATCGTCGTCCTCTGCCTCAACGTCCCCCCCTTTCGCGCTCATCAACCAGCAGAAGGGGTTCGCAGAATAGTGTGGTGGGTGGCACAGGGTGTTTAATCGGTACCTACATCATCATTTTTCCACCGTTCTATGCATGCATATTGGCAAACGAGCAGTTCGGGAGCGCTGGCTGTGCTAACCATTAGTGCCCGGTGTAAGTTGGCTTCCATCCATTTCTGCGACGACGGAAGCTGTGTGTGCCGTGCCGAGCGCTCGGGCTGCTCTGGATAAAAATCAATGCCAATCGGTGTCAGTGAAAATTTCGGAATTCTCCCAGTGTGGATGGTGTGGAAAAATCGCTAAGCATGGCAATTGGATTACGCGTCTGGTGGTGCTGGAATTTGTAGTGGACGACAGGCGGATACGGAAAAACTACCCCCTTAATTGGAAGCGGAAATTGCGCTGATGAAATTCGGGATTTGCGACTCATCATCGTCGTCATTGTTGTCTCGAGACGGAAATATCGCGCGCGCGTTACATAACTGGAATCCTTGCTGGTGATTGTGGAATCAATGCGTTAATGGTGAATTCGTTCGCAAACCTAAAATTGGAACCCAGTCATAATATTTACGTTGGCTTAATTGCATAACATCCTGAAATTTTCGTCGAAATATTTTTTTCGCCTGCCTAAAAACCTTGATGACGTCTGATGGAACTAGTTTGGAGAAAAAAATTTGCTTCGCATACAAGGATTTTCCGGGTTCGGTCGGGGTGGGAAAGCACATAGCCTACCTTCGGTGATGCACAGTGGTTCGGGCAGGTGGTTGTTTTGGTTGATTATTGTTTCGGTGGGCGTGAGATTGAAAGGGATTCTTTCACGAACACGCTTCGAGTCTTTATATACCTTACTTGAAATCAAACAAATAGAAAGATTAAAAGTGCTCAAAAATAGTAACGGAACCAGTTTTATATTTTAGACTCTCATCCTAGTTATTGATGTACCAACGTTTTTAAAACCCTGAAAGTTACAGATCGCCATAACCTTAAAAAAAATAAACACTTCAGTTTTACCCTGAAAAACTTAAGATCATGATGAGCAATCTATTTTATAACTCGGAAACGGAAAAAGCTGTTCTATCGGGATATTCCAGGTCAGCCAAACTACCTTGGAGTTTAGAACTTAAGTTCTACACTCGTAACAGCTGCCATATCTGCTATACTGAGTAACGTTGGATAATCAACTGTGGCTACTGAATCAACCCGAAATCTACTAGAAATTATTATTAACCTTTGGGACATTCAGGGTCATCTAAACTGTCCTATAATAAAGTCCTTCGAATCTACAAGAATAATTTTGAGTCTTTTCGCCATAAATAATAGTACTGCATAATCTGCTGGGATCCGTGAAGCTCTTGGAATCTCAAATGTCATTAGGTGAGACACTATATGTATATTCCAGATCAGCCAAATTACCTTGGAGTTCAGAACTTCAGATCTACACTCGTAACAGCAGCCATATCTGATATGTTGAGTAAGGTTGCATAATCAATCGCGGTTACTGGATCAACCTGAAGTCTAATACGTTGTTATGAACCTTTGGGTCATCAAGGGGCGTCCAAACTGTATTGAAGTTTATCTCTTGATAGTTACAGTAGTAATTCTTACAATGAAACATTACCGATCCAATTGTTATTTGTAATCCTCCTGGCGGCATTGCATGAGTCATTTCAAGATAATTTTGAAATATTCCAAATCAATCAAACTACTTTGGAGACCATAGCTTCAGGTATACACTTGTGATATGTAATAGCTTTTGCCAGTACGTTAAGTAGTGTTACAACCACTGTATTTACCAAAGTAGTCCAAGGAACAATAAGTATTGGCTCCATGAACCTCTTAATTCTCAAGGGTCATGATAGATTTGTGATAATTTTGGCTATCCAATATTTTATGGAGTACACAGCTTTATATCTTCTCTTGTGATGCTATCTTGCTACACATAATAATACATAATGAACCATATTCACTAATGTTCTTCAAGGACTAGTAGGCATTATTTTGTACTTTTGAAACATCTAAGGTTGTTCAAACTTTTATACAACTCATATTTTGACATCTGCATTCATTGCAGTCATTATTTGTGCAATAAAAAGTTACGATACCTGGTCAAACCCACCCAGATCCGTGAACTGCTGTGAAACTCAGAGCCATTCCAAAATACCTTTGAGATATTTCAGAATTACTAAACATCACTCCAACTAAGAATCTAATTAAGATGAAGATATGATGAAGCCACATCTAGAGCATAAATCATAAGACCAAGGGCCAAGGATAAGGACTGCAGCCACGAATCAAATGTTGTGGTGACGAATTGTTGATTCAGTTTTATTATAATTGTTATTAACGCTAAATAAATGAAATAGATACAATCATTACTACAGAAACTTCAATTGCTGTACATGCTAGATTTCTAAGATCATAATAGTTTGAATGACCCCAGCCGATCTGATGATGTCCATTGAGCATTCAGAACATTTACTGGACATGATAAATTACATATCGTAGCTTTGTATAATAATACAAGTTACCGTTACACGTGTAGACTTTAGGATCTAAACTCAAGAAGAGTTTGGATGACCTAGGATATCCCGTCTGATCTGATACGGTCTATTGATCTTTCAGAAGACTTACTGGACATGGTAGATTACAAATCGTATCTTTGTATAATGAAAGAAATAACCGTTACACTCGTAGACATCCGTAGTTTGAATCTTAAAACTCAAAAACAATTTGTATGGCCAAGAATATCCCGACTGATCTGATACTGTCTTTTGAACAATCCGAAGACTTACTGGACATGATAGATTGCAAATCGTAGCTTTGTATAATGAAAGAACCTACCGTTACACGCGTACATTTTAGGATCTAAACTCAAGAACAATTTGAATGACCTAGGATAACCAGAAAAAATATTTTGCATCGTATTCTACCCTTTCAATGCTATTGAGTACCAAAAACACAGACATACGTAGGAAAAAATCTGTAATAACCCATAGAAAAAATCCGGCTTTAAAGGGTTAAACAACATCACTAGTTGACGCGTATGTCGCTAAGTAAAATCCAACCCTGAAATTCTGAAAAGTCTTCCAAATTGAAAAAAGTTTAAAAATTAAACAGTAACTGAAAAGATAGCCGAAATCTTCCAAAATTAACAACAACACATCAAGCGATTGTTTCAGGAGATTTCAAGAGTCTTTTAAAAACGTTCCGGAGTGCTTCAATATTATTAAGAGAGTTTCAGGGATATTTCAAGGGACTTCAAGGACGATACCGTGGAGGGGCTCAGGAGCCTTTAAAGAACAATACAAGGGGTTTCAGGGGCGTATCAAGACATTTCAGAGGCATTTCAGAGAAATTCAGGTTTCAGGAACGTTTCAAGGGCGTTCCTAGAGGTGTTAGGAACAATTGATAGCATTTCAGGGGCATCCCAAGGAGATTTCAAATGCGTCTCAGAGAGTGTCTGGAGCCTTTTGAAAGCGGTTCAAGTGTTTTCGGTGGCATTTCTAATTGATTATGATGATTTAAAAAAAAACACACTACACCGTCTTCAGCCAGAGGTTGCACAGACTGAACATTACACCAACACGAGACAACGGACAACACACATAACACCCAGGAGAATTTTTCGTTTGACGAAAAGTTTTCCCCGACTGGAGCGGGAATCGAACCCGCACTCCGAGGCTTACGAAACGCCTAGACGACTGACGCCGCTAACCGCACGGCCACGAAGCCCAATTTTAAGGGCGATTCAATGAAATTACTGAGGTTTCAGGGGCGTTTCGAGGCATTCCAAGTCAAGAGGGTTTCAGGTCCTTAAATGAAAGGAAATCCCCCTTAAAACCCCCTCGTATACAACACACCGCACATTAGACCCTCTGAAACCCTAAAAAACGCCTCTGTTACGTCTCTGAAATCCGCCAAAAATGCGTCTGAAAATTCCAAAAATACCTCCGAAAACCTCCTAAGACCCCTTCGGACCCCATGTAACGGACTTGAGACCCTCTGAAACCCCCGAAATTGCCCCCGTTACGCATTTAAGACCCGCCGACCATGCCTCTGGGCCCCCTCGAATCACCTGGAGCCCCCAAGACCTCTTGAAGCAACTCTGAGACCCCATGGAGCCCCATAGAACCCCTTAAAACCACTTGAAATGTCATTGAGACCTCCTGGTACCTCGTGGTACCCTGAGACGTGAAATTCCCTGAAAAGCGCCTGAGACTCGCTGTAACTCCCCTGGAACCCCATAGGATCCCCTGAAATGCCCAAATGTCAGAAAAGTGATTTGCTCTGATTGATATTTCTTCATAGTCATTCAACAACCAACACACCTACTAAGATTTTCTCAAAATATCAGTGCATTATATACTATGGTTCCTGAGACTATCCCCACCAGTGCGTAGTAAGTCGGTAAGTCGTTCACATCAGCGTTGGTAAAATACTATTTTATCTCCCCACTGGTGGTTGGTAAACATAGCACGTTGAGAGGCAAATTTTCGGTAGTGCTATATATTGATCTTTAAACATTAATTTCTCAACAGTTGCTCGGACTTCGAGATACTCTATGCCCAAGGAAGTTCCTCACGTGTTCTGTTCGATTTTTTTTTCATTCCAGTGGCGATGAAATGCAATTCGCGGACAGGTATTGGCACATGCATCGAGAAATTCGGAACCAATGCAATTTACGCTGAAAGAATTCCTGAAGGAACTTCTAGAGGAGTCCCCGAAGGGACTCCTAGAGGAATCCCTGAGCGTAGTCGAGGAGGAACCGTTGAAGGAATTCCTGAAGGATCTTCTGCAAGAATCTCTGAAAAATGCTCCTGGAGGAACTCCTGAAGAAACTTCTGAGGGAATCTCTGAAGGAGTTCCTGAGGACCTCTCTGGAAAAGCTCCTGGAGGAATCACTGAAGGAATTACAGGAGAAACCATATAAGAAATTCATGGAGAAATCACAGCATAAACTGCTGGAGGAATCCCTAGCGGATCTTCTAGAGCATTCACAAAAGAAAGTTCATCCAGCGATTCAGATGATTTTGATGAGGGACCTCTGAAGGAACTCCTCGAAGAATTCTTGTAGAAATCCCTGATGGAATTCCTGGAGGAGCCTTTCAAGAAATTACAGAAAAAATCCTCAGGGAACTCCAGGCAAAATCTTCTTAAAGGGAAAAATTTGTGGAGGAATTCCAAGAAAAAAATCTCAAGAAAATCATGAAAGAATTGCCCCCAGAAGGAGCTCCTGCAGGGATCCCGGAGAAATTCCTGATGGAATTCCTGAGGAAATCCTTGAAGGAATTTGAGAAAAATTCTCATAAGAGTTCCTAAAGAAATCTCTCCAGCAATTCCAGGAGAAATCCTTCGAGTAATTCCAAGAAAAACCGTGATGGAATTCTTGAATGAATTCCCGCAAAATTTCTGGAACAATTACGACAGAAAATACTGAGTAATTCCTGAAAAAGTTTATGAAGAAACCCTTCTTGGAATGCCAGGAATATCCCACAAAGAATCCTAAATGAAATCCCTGAAGGAGTTCCTTGCAATTTCAGTAGAAATCTCTTGAAGAATTGCAGAATAAATCCCTGAAACTTTTAATTCGATAAACTGGTCACCCTACACCACCTTGCTCAGTGAAATTTGGCAACTATATTTTTGTTTTGATATCAAGATTTGCTTAGATTGACATCAAAGCCGAAAGCGAGATGGATTTGTGAAAAAAAAGAAGTGTTCATGGTGTGGCTTCAGAGTCAGTTTGGCTTTCCATTCCGCAGATTCGTAACATGTTCTGTGGCTTAGTTAGTTATAGCGCCAGTCTAGCTAATACGGAGTCGTGGATTCAAATCCCACCAGAATCCGATTTTTTTTTGCAAATTTTATTTCTCTATTGGTCGGCGTTCAGTCAGAGTGGTCTACGCAATTTTTCGGGCAGGTAAAGATAAGCTGAGGAATTCGTTAAGCCTGAACTTTTTGACGTAATTTTGATGCAGATGTGTCATAACATAAAAGAATAATAGTATATCTGAAAATAATGACAGAGATTTGAAATTTCATTTGCTTGCAAGGCATTTTCTCGAAACCATTGAAAAACAGATGGTCCGGTCTGACTTAACACTGACCAATCCGTCAAATAGCAACATTCTGTGCCTTCTAATAACAAGTTTTTCTAGTATGATAAATATGTGTTTTAAAGTGGGAAAATGTAACAGCTACACTGAAAATATAAAATGGTGAAAATTATTGTTGTCCCATGCTAGTAAGTTTTAAAGCATATGTACTTTCATATGTCTGCTAAAAGTTCGTGAAGAGATTTTGGCTTGGCTTTGCTACACTATTTGCATAGTTTATGTTTAGATCATATTACATTTTTTCAATGATTCAAATAATTTAGCCCTTTTATTGACTTAAGCTATAAAAAATAATACTAATCACATCAACTGAGTCCAAAAAAAAATATAACTATACATTTTAGAACTTCAGAGCTTTAATTGTGATAACTGCAGCATTAATCATAAATTTGGCTCAAAAAAACATTTCCTCTAAATCACAATAAACAATTTATTTCGAAAATATTTTTTCTAGTAGAGGCATCAATATTTTTGGCCGGCCATAGAAGTACCCCCTAAAACCCCTTAGGGCGCCCTTGAAACGCCCCTGAGGTCTCATGGTACCCCGTTGAAACCCCTTGGGATCCCCTGAAACGCCTCTGCAGCCTCCCATTATTGCTCTATCTGTTAACACCCTCTGGTCACCGTTGCCATAGTTACCGTCATAATTACATTCTATTATGCACAATGTTGGTTGTTAGTAGCTCTGTCTTTCTTAACGCAGGGCATAAAAAAAGGTGAATACATTAAAAGTGCATAAAATAATCTGCATAAAAGAGATTTTAGTGTATTAAATTCACTGATGTATAACTATAAGTGAACCTCATGAATTCACGGAATAACAAAATTCAAAAAGCGAATCCGGACATTCTTTTTGAATTTTAATTTTGTATAGGGGAACTTACGTATTTTCGGCAGTTTTGTTCTCTTCGTCATGGGGGGGTTTTTTGAAACCTGTTGGTCTCAAAGTTGGCCTCAAATCCTTCCCAACCAAGCTGAATTATATGCCCAAATTTCAGGCAATTCAATCCACAAAGACCCCCATGACGAATAGAATAAACTTGCCGATAATACCCTTCGTTACCCTATATCAAAACTATTTCAATTTTTTAGACCACCAGTAAATTAGGCCGTTACAAATATTTATTTTACTTTTTGTCCCACCACTCTTTGGCTGGTCGAGGGGGGGGATAAAAATAATAAAGCATTTAATCTGAAAAATATTAAAAACTCATCGGATTTGTTAAAGATATTTCGGTAAGACCCGATATTTTGATAAATATTTTTTTACTTGCCCCCTCAAAATGCAAAATCCAGCCAAAAATTTGTGAAGGGGGGGGAGACAAAAAGTCAAAATAAAATTTGTATCAGCCTTATGATATATTTTAACTTTCGTTAGATATATAATAATTAATGGCGAAAGTGGTGAAACCATAGAGATTGAGTGTAACATCACGGAAAGATATCACAACTTTGGTGTTTTGGTATACTTACAAATTGACCACCATTCTATTTTTATTAATAAAAAGGATTGTTGAATAATTGATATGAATTGCAAAATTACTGCAGGAGGCATAACACCGATAACTGAAAATAAATGTTCAAAATGTTGGAAAACTGTTGGCGAATTTCTTTTGTCTGAAATTTCTGTATTTAGAACCATCCGGACCATTGAAAACGAAGTCGGGATTTTTGCGAAGGAATTTAATTAAACTAATGGAAGTTCCTTTCAAAATCTTTCGAAAAATTTCTATTCCAATTATGTACAGTGTTTTATGGAAAAATCTCACGTGACAATTATTAGAATAGTTTGCCGAATTTTCGGCAACAAAAAAAAAGAAACAATACAAAAAAGCACTAAAACCCTATACTTTGAGTATGATTAAAATGGAAGCACTGTAGCGACGGTTTCCCTACTATTTGAATTCTAGTTACGTCAAACCTCTATGAACCATGGTGAATTTTGGACCCCTACTCTCTTTCTGAACCACTGCGTTCACCGAACTCAACTGGGTATCAACCTCCCGAGCCGGCCGTTGTGTGCGTGTCATCGGGATACACGGATCCTGCGGGGCCCGAGAATCAAAGTGTTCACCGACCGCTGCGCTGGCTGCTGGCTGGCGCCCATCACTGTAAGTGTAAGTGAAACCAAACCCCCCATTTCGTTGGAAAATTCCAACCTTGCACGCCATTCACCCCAACAATGGCTCTCTGACAAACATGCAGAGAGGCCGAGGGGTGTCCCGATGCTGATGGTCATTGTGGGGCGAAAGGCGAACACAGGTTTGTTCGTTCGCTCACGTGTTTCTACCGGTGAAAAAGGGACTTACCAATACATTGAACCAAACAACTTAGCCCTGTGTGAGTCATTAGAAAAATGCTTAAGAGGGTGAGTGGCGACACAGTTGGTTGGGGAGAGTCAGGCAAGCGGCAAATGTTGTTGCGAAACGTGTGTGGGGAGGCGTCCCAATAAAAAGGACTGAATGGGAGTTTACTCTCGCGTGGGTGGTTTGCACTAGATCGTTATCTCTGGCAGGTGGCGAATTTGCGTTGTGTGCTTTGATGCACGACACGAGGGCTTAGCTGATATGGTTTGTTACGACACGGTGTGGTACTGAAGGAGGAAGTTAATGGAGGGTCAGTCAGTGTAAAAATAAAAAGGAGATTTGCAGGAAAATATAAAACGTAGGAATAAACGGTTCAAGGTGAGCAGCTATTCTTTCGCTCATTTAAAATTTTTAAATTAGAAATTGATTTACAAAAATCAACTAGTTTAAATTGAGAGAGAGCTACATAAATATTGGTTTTTTTATAAACAGTTTTCGATAAAAAGAAGAAACTTGTTTTTCTTTGCCTTCTATTCTTAAGACTATATTCCGCTATTATATTCTTGCTGTTTCCAGACATTGATTTTTACTGTATCGGTGCGAGTCAATACTTCAGTGTTAGTCTATTGCGATTTTTTCGCTCTTGGGTAGGTATTTTGGCCTACATAGGGAGTTATTGTGCAATCTCTAAAAACTTGGTAAACTTATTTTTGGGCATTAAGAATATTTAACTACACAGATACAAAAAAGAGTGTAAAATTCTGTGACATATGATGCACATGATTGAAGCGTGGGATATCACAGAAGTTTACATGACATGTCGTGTAAAAGTAATAAAACAGCATGTAAACTTCCATTATATGTCATGTAATTCAGCATGACTCTGTGTGTTTACATGATATATAACACAAATTTGGATATATCATGTAAATCATAATAACACTAAGTTTACATGACAAAAATGAAGTTTACATGACGTGTAAATCTCATTATTTTTATCTGTGTATGTAAAGTATCACAGAGCGCTCTGTAACGATTGCAAAAAAGTAGAAAAAAACTTAAAACCGAGCAATTTCTAAATGATTGATTGTACTTGGGCCACTCACAGACGTGCTTGGTGGTCTAGTGGCTACCGCTTCTGATTCGTATGCAGAAGGTCATGGGTTCAATCCCTGGCCCGTCCCTTTCATCCTACTTTGTATCTTTCCATCCACTTCCTCTCTCTCTCTTCTCTACATATACAACTCATGTATATTCATATGTTCAATAGCCATCGCTAGAACCAGAAACGAATTGGAAAAAAAGTCGTTTCCCTCCCTTCCAATTTCCACTCACAGCACAGTGTATATAACGCCTACAAGTTATGCAACCAAAGCGTGCTTTGCCGCTTGACCTTATTCATCTCATTTCACCACACAATCTATCACCTTACGAACACTATAAATAACCCCCTATCCATGGATCGCATCACCGACCCAACGGTGACTCCCAGATCTCCCATCCTTTCCGTCTAACAAATACCCCAGTCCGTGCTGGTTGTGGGGATGCAGAGGTGATCTCGGTCTTTAGAAGCAATAACCAGCACACTCTAACATTCCGCTCCCTTCCCAACTGACTATAAGGACGTGGCCGGCGCCGTTATTGATCCAAAATGTATGAGCTGCTAGAATTGCACAATGAGAATAAGTGAAGTGTCCCAGCCCTTATGCATTTGGATCTCAGTGCAATTGGTACCAGCTCAGATCAATCACGGAGTAGCAACCATTGACATGTATAGTCAGATTTGATCGTTTTTGATCGTTTATCGATTGATTGTACTTGGGCCACTCAGGCTGCACGTTTCCTTTAGGACTTTTTTAGGAAATCATTCAGGAATTTCCAAGATTTTTTAGGAATTTCTCCACAATTTCCTTCAGGAATTTGTTCAGAAATTTCTTCATAAATGTTTCTAAAAATTTCTTCCAGGATTTTTTTTTAAGAATCCCGCTATATTTTTTTTCAGGAATTTCATCAGGATTTTTCAGGAATTCCTTCAGAAAATACTCAATTAAAGTTTTCAGGGATTCCTTCAGAGTTTTCTTTAACATTGTTTTTAGAAATTCTTTGGAGATTTTTTTTGGGAATTCTTTAGAAATTCTTTGGAGATTTTTTTTTTGGGAATTCTTCTTGGATTGTTTTCTTTTTTCAGGAATACCTACAGGAATTTCTTGAAAATTATTTTTTTCCAGGATTTTTTAGAGGATTTTTTAAAGAATTCTTCCATAAATTCCTTCAGGAATTATTCCAGGATATTCCCATAGAACTTTGTTTTTCAGGAATCCCTTCAGGATTTTTACAAAATGTCCTCTAGGAATTACTTCATCAATGTCTTCAGGATTTTTTTCAGGAATTACTTCTTCAATGTTTTCAAAGGATATTTTTTACAGGAATTTCTACATGATCAGAATCAGGAATTCCTCCAGGAATTTGTTTTAGAATTCAGACAGGAATTTGAAAAAAAAAATCAGGAATAATTCCAGCAATTTACTCAGAAATTTATTCAGTAGTTCCTGTGATAATTCCTCCAGGATTTTTTAGGAGTTCCTTCAGTATTTTATCGATAATTTTTCATGACATTCTGAGGAAATGTGTACCCTATTATGAGAGAATCGGCAGGGTTCAAGGTAAAATATCTTTGGATGGTTCTGGGGAAATCCACGTCCTGATTCTGGAAGAATCCCTCTCACCCAAGCAGCACGCACGTGACAAAGGAGTGTCGACAGCGTAGGTTTTTGGTTGGACAGGAGCTATATTCATGTAATTCCAACTCAAAGGCAGAATAACTTGAAAATTACTCGTGTTCAACCTAAAACCTGCGCTGTCGACACTCCTTTGTGACTTGTGTGCTGCTTGGGCAGGAGTCTGGGGAAATTTCTCGCAGTATTTGAAGGGAATTCCACCCAGGATTTTGTTAGAATTCCCCTCATAATACTTTCGAAATCCATCTCAGAATTCTGTGAGAATCTTTCTCGAAACTCTTGTGCAATCTCAAATATTTTAAGAGAATCTGACTAATAATGTTATGGAGTCCTTATATAGGCTCAAAGGAATCTCTCTTAGGAATCTTGGAGAATTCCTCCCAGGGATTTAGAAGAATTTCTCTCTGACATTTGGAGGAATCCCTCTCAGTATTCTAAAAAAAATCCTCAAAGAATTTTGGAGTAATGCCATTGATATTTCTGGGATGATTGTTCTCAGGATTCTAGGAGAACCCATCTCAGTTGTGGGTGAAATCCATTTCAGGATTCAGGGGTAATCTTTTTGATTGATAATCTCTCCCAGGAATCTGAGAGAATCCCTCTCAGGATCCGATGAAAATCTATCTCAGAATTCAATGGAAATCTCTCAAGATTATTGAGCCATCTCTCTTATGATTATGTGGGAATGCTTGACATGATTGTTAGAGAGTCCCTCTCAGGATTCTGGGAGAAACCTGCTCAACAGGATTCTGGATTGTAGGGAAATCCATCTCACAATTCTGGGAGAATCGTTTTCATCTCTCACAACTGTTGCAATAGAGTTTATAGAGAACGAATGTGGCCTAAAGATTTTAAAATGAAGTTATGCAGGGAGTTTTAGGGGGAATTCAGAGGCGTTTTGGAGGAGCTTCAGAAGAGTTTAAGAGGAGTTTCAAAGCGATTTCAGTGTTAAAATGGGCGTTCTCAGAGGAGTTTCAGGAAGATTTATGAGGCTTCAGGGGATTCACTGGCATTTATGGGAATTCACAGGCTTCTTATTGAGCTCCAGAGGGAACTTCAGGGCACAGACAAACAGACGTAACACCTTGAGCTTCTTCTTCTTCTTTGTAGCTCGACGTTCGTAATGGAACTTGGCCTCTCTTCAACTTAGTGTTCCTAGAGCACTTCCACAGTTTTTAATTGAAGGGCTTTCTTTGCCTGCCATTGCATGAATTTTTATATTGTGAGGTAAGTAAAATGATACACTATGCCCAGGGAGTCGAGAAAATTTTCTCGAACGGAACGGGAATCGAACGGAGACGGTGGGGATTGGCGATCCATAGCCTTAACCACTAGGCTAAATGGAGACCCCTTGAACTATTTTCATGGAAATCCATCGCCCAGTTCACACTACCACCACCTGGTGGAAAAGTTGCACGAATCACTGTGTTTTGCAATATCGTCAACAGAAGGCGCTAGTGTTAAGCGTCAAACGCATAGAAAAACGATGCGCGCGCCTCTGGATGTGAAAGCCACAACTATGAAAATTTAAAATGATCGTTAAAAGCGTGGTCGATGGAAATTTCTCAAGTGTTACGTCTGTTTGTCTGTGGCTGAGTGCATCGTGAAACATTTCCCCCAGGTGATGGTAGTGTGAGCTGGGCGATGGATTTTCACGAAAATTGTTTTAGGTGTTACGTCTGTTTGTCTGTGCCACAACTATGAAAATTTAAAATGATCGTTGAAAGCGTATGGGAATTTCGCAAGTCTTACGTTTGTTTGTCTGTGGCGCTAGTGTGAAACGTCAAACGCGAAAAAACGATGCGCGTGCCTCTGGTTGTGAAAGCCACAACTATTAAGACTTACCCCTAGTAAGACTTAAAATTATCGTTAAAAGCGTGGTCGATGAAAATTTCGCAAGTCTTACGTCTGTTGTCTGTGTTCGCGGGGTTTTAGAATGGTTTCAAGCCGTTTCATGGCGTTTTCGTAGGTTTCAAGCGGTTCAGAGGCTTTCTGAAGAGATCCAGAAGGGTCATAGGGGTGGGAGAGCGGTTTTATGGCGTTCCAAGGAGTTTTCTGGGGGTTTTAGAGTGGCTCTCTCGGATATTAGGAGGCTTTACACGCTTTCAACTGAGCTTTTAAGGTGTTCAGAACTGTTTCAAAAGTTTCAGGGGGATTAATTGGCTGTCAAGGTTTCAGAGACGTTCCAAGTTATTTCAAGCGTTTCAGTGAGTTTCAGAAGAGTTTTAGGGCACTTCAATGCTTTTGGGTGAGCTTCAGGGGGCTTTTATAAATGTTTTAGAAGCGTTTCAATGCGTTTTAGTGGTTTTCAGAGGGGCTTCAGAGGTGTTTCTAAGACGTTTCAAGCGTGTGAAGGCGTTTCGTGACGTTTAAAGACGAGCGAATCCAAAGATGGCTGTCGCAATTACTACGCTGCAAATATCGAAAGCACGAATCTCGTCATCCGAATAACCCTCAGAGATAATATTGCTATGTACCTCAATGCTTGCTCACTCTTAATAAACATCGAGTAGCATTTCAAACATCGAGCATTTTATAGCTAACAAAACCGTTGCTCTTGAAAACGCGAGTCAAAAATACACATGGACGCGCTCCCATTTCCCTTTAAGAAGAGTTGAAGAGGACTTCACAGGCTATCCGTTGAGCTTCAATGGAGTTTCAGGGGAGTCTCAGGCGGTTTCAGAGGTATCTCAATACATTTCACAGGGGTTGTAGAGCCTTTTAGCTGCTTTCAAACGGGTTTCCGTGAGTTTTAGGAGGCTTCGCGCCTTCAGGTGAGCCTCAGTGGGAGGTCAGGACATTCAGATGCGTTTCAAAATGTTTCAAGCGCTTCTAGTCGTTTTAGGGTGGTTCTGAAGGCAGGGGTACGTATATTTGTCTCATTCACTCATCTTCATATTCACTCTTCTTAGCTCAAACGAGTCGAGAACGATGTAGCCAAACGCTTCCAATGTTAGTAATGATTTCTGGTGGACATAAGGAACCCTGAATCGCTGGGTGATTAAACGGGTTTTAGGAGCCTATCTAAGGAGTTTTAGCGGGAATTCATTTCGAAGGAACTTTGGAGGAGTTTCAGAGGGGTTTCGAAAGAATTTCAAAGCGTTGCAGGCATTCATGGAGATTCAGGAGACTTCTGGGGGTCCCGGAAGCTTTGGAGGACTTCACAGGTGTCCTAGTGAGATCTAGGGGAATTACACAGTTTCAGAGATGTTTCACGACTTCCATAGATTTCAAGGGGCTCAAAGTCTTTCAGAGGGATTTTACAGCAGTTACATTGCGGTTCAGGGAGATTGCTGGGGGTTTAAAAGAGGTTCTTTTGGATTTAAGGGGCTTTACAAGCTTTCGAGTGATTGCTTCACAGACGTTTCCGGGCGGTTCATAGACTTTAAAGTAAACTACCCAGGTAACCACTAAGCATTTGAATAAGCCGTGTATCAGCCCGTATTACGCATTTAAACTGCTTGCTGCCCTACATAAGCAGTTCAAATGCATAGCTGCCTTGAGTTAGCATAAGCTGTGCTGCTCAAAAGCTTTCGGCTGTTAATTAGCATTTCAACTGCTTGAAGTGGTTTCACTTGGGAGCATACAGAATGCTTTTCAACTGCTCTTTAAATGCTAGGAGCAAAAAGGTTGGGAGATATGTTACGCATTTGGCAACACATTTTGTCTCTCTCTTACAGAGCCTATGCTTCTGTTTACAAATTTGTGCATCTTATTTGTTTCTTCATTTTCCCCTGCTCATCCAAAAGCACCAAAGAAAACATTACTGCAATTATTTATCATTTCGTCGGAAAATATGTGCCGAATAGGTGGATGCTTTGGTGGATCATAGGATTGTTTGAAAGAGGGAAGAAACAATCATATTCCACAGATATTTAAAAGAAGGGATCGTAATGCTCTACCACAACGAAATATCTCAATGAAAACAAGTTTTGGATGTTGAAGCTGTTATCGAATCATTCTTTATATTGGCGATTAAATCAACGCACGCCACCGGGACAGCTTTAGCATCGTGGATCAGGAGCAACAGAATCCGAAGCAGATATGATTAATCAATCTCCGGATCGTAAGTTCAAACCTACATCACTACAAAAATCAGCAAAAAAGTGCCACCTAGCACCGGCTGGAATATGGAAGGACGATGAAGCGGGGAAGCAGGCTGAGAGAACGAGAAGCAGACGTCAATCTATTTTTGTTTTTTTTTTTTGCTCGACAAGGCGTTACGCTTCTTTGACATTTCATCACGACGTTCCTGAAGGGATAGCACTAAGACAGCCCGTTATTTTGCCAAAACCTGCTGTGAGGTAGCACTACAGGCGCATATACGGCTAATTAGCATTAAACGCCTTGTCGTAAAGGCTACTATAATGCTGAAGGAATGCTATTTTAAATGCTTACTGGTTACTTGGGTAGAGGCGTTTCAAAGCATATAGGCGTTTATAGACGTTTAGCGAGTTTCAGAGCGGTATCAGGGCATTTCACATGCTTTTGGTCGGTGTCCGGCCATTTGGCCGAACGCCATTTGGCCGAACGCCGTTTAGCCGAATGCCGTTTAACCGAACGCCATTTGGCCGAATGCCATCTGGCCGAATGCCGTTTGGCAGAATTATGATCAAAAGAATTCAGAGGAAGTTTTTGACAGTCTAGCTACCATTATGATCATCACAAATATTTCCTTATTATAATCATAGGCTATTCTTTCTAGTTTTAAAATTTTGGGAATAATTGGCGTTGAAACTGTTAAAATTTTATCAAATTTTTCCTTCTTTGAATCATTGGCTGTTCTTTCGAGTCATATTGATGCGGAACACAATGGCATGGTCACTTACGTTCATCATTCATTTTACGGCCAAACGGCATTCGGTCAAATGACATTCGGTCAAATGACCCTTTCGGCCAAATGGCGTTCAGCCAATCGGCATTCGGCCAAATTGCGGAACCTCACAGGCTTTCAGATGAGCTTCAGTAGGTTTTCAGGCGAGTTTCCTGGGGTTTCAGAAGTGTTTCAAGGTTTCTCAAAGCGTTTCATAGCGTTTCAGCTGATTTTAAATGAGTTCCAGAGCGTTTTAGGTGGCTCATATGCTTTCAAGTGAGCCCAAGAGAGATTTCAGGACGTTCAGAGGCATTTGAAAACGTGTTATGGCGTTTCAGGATGGTTCCAGGTTCTCGTAACTTTTGGGGGGCTTCACAACCTTACGGATGAACATCAAGGAAGTTTTGAAGTGTTTCAGAATCGTTCCATCCAAGGCGTTTTCGTAAGTCTCAAGAGGTTCAGATGCTTTCAGGCGAGCTTCAGAAAAGATCCAACGTGATTTTAGAGCAGTTTTAGGGCGTTTCAGAGGAATTTAAAGGGACTTCACAGGCTTTTGGATGATCTTCATAGGTGTTTTATTGCGTTTCAGTACGTTACAGGACTTTTCTTGGGGTTTCAGAGGTGTTCTGGTGAGCTCCAGGCGGCTTTTAAGGCGTTTCCGAAGCGTTTCAAGCCATGTCAGCGTGTTTGAAAAGGATGCCCGAGGGTTTTTAGGCGTTTTACATACTTTTGGGTGAGCTTCAAAAGTGTTTCAGTTTCAGAGGTGTTTCAGAGTCCTTTCAACGTTTTTAAGGTATTTCAGGGCAGTTCCAGAGAGGTTTCAGGTAGCTTCACAGGCTTTTAGGTGAGCTTCAGTGGGTTTTCAGAGGGATCTCCTGGGGTTTCAAAAGTGTTTTAAGGTGTTTCAAGGCGATTCATAGCGTTTTAGCTGGTTTGAACGAGTTCCAGGGAGTTTTAGGTGGTGAGATTTCAAGACGTCCATCAGAGGCTTTTAAAAACGTGTTATGGCGTATCAGTGAGGCAGCGTCCATTTATTACGTAACGCTAAAATTGACCCCCCTCCCCCCGTAACGTATTTTTTGTATGAAATACCGAAAATTTTTGGGCTGTAACACTCGGCTCCCCCTCCCTCTAGAGCGTTATGTTATTTGTGAATGACGCCTGAGTGCCAGAGGGATATTTTGGGGCTTAACATGTCTTCAGGTGAGTGAAGGGGGTTTATCATAAAGATTTAAGAGACGTCTAGTTTCGTTGAAAGATCGTATGACCAATACTTAAAAGAGTTTCACTAACCTCAAACAAACATTGCACTCACCACCTTCCATTCATAATTCTCCAAAAGATCACTGCTTACGCTTGTAGACCCACTCCAGGGAGTCCTCGGACACTCTTGGACAGCCATCGATCTCATAGCTAAATAAAACATAGCTAGATAAAACATAGAGCTTATTCGACTATAAAGCTTATCAATAGTACTGCGAGAGGTCAGGTGACTCACGCTGAAGCCAGTTTTTGGGGTTGAGGGTAGAATCAAATCATGGAATAGCAGACCTTCTACAGCCATTAAGGGGCTGTCCATTAATTACGTAAGGGAAATGTTACGATTTTTCGACACCCCCACCCCCCCTTGTAAGATTTTTTGTATGAGAATCCAAATATTTTTGTATGGCGCGTAAGATTTCTCAAACCCCCCCCTCCCCCCATAAACCCTTACGTAATTAATGGACAGCCCCTAAGCTGAGGGTCTTGAATCACTTTTGAAAATCCATTATCAACCATGAAATGGCCAGCTGTATTCTGAACGAAAATAAACCGCAACAAATTCACATATCATCTAAAATCACATGGTTTGATATGTCGCATGGTAAGGTGTGGGAGGATTGTTTCAACATCAAAATATGAACGTTGGGACTGACTAACATTCCCTATTCATTAGCGTAGTTTACAAAAATGAAAAGTCTCTGAAAACTATTACATTCAGAGAATAAAGGATGCATCCACTCTACCCCTACCATTATTGTGCTCATATTCCCACTAAAACTCTATTGTCATTCCATTCTGCATACATCGCAGGACATTCCTACCGAGCGACCGACCAAAGAACTAAAATTGCTGCACTTGACATCGACGTCATTCGCCGACAACAATAATGACGACAGAGCCAGCGCAAGCGACAGATCACATTGCAGCGTGGGCTTGCACATGCTGTCGTTTTTTGTTGCAGCAGTTAGCAGCTGTGCTTGTGGCGACCAAATGCCATCGACATCGTCGTCGAGCGAACAGAAAAAAAGCATTCGGAAAATGTGGTGCTCTTCTACTTCCCACCGTGGGTGGTGGTGGGTGGCGCCCGGTGGCGCCGCCGCGCCGTTTTCTTCCTCTCAGAAATTTAGATTGCACACCAACACTAATGCACGATGGGGATGGGAAAGCGAAGGCTAGGATGAACTTGGCTCAGTCTGCTCTTCCGTGGTTTACCATCTCTGAAGCCGAATCCTGACTGATTTCGGGGTGAACCCCACCAATTCATCGCTGGTAGATCCGTCCAAAGGGTTGATACCACCACACCAAGCGACCGATTCAAGCCGACCAAAGCTCATCGGGGATGTCTTCTTCATTCCGTAGTCAACCTTCGATCGTTTCGGTCCGTTCAAAAACGTGCCAGTGCAGTAAAGTGGTTTTGTTTTCATTGCGTTGCATACCCCACCGCGTGCGCCGCGTGTTGCTCCTACGTCTCGCGCTTCAGTTCGAGGTCGTCGAGGAAAATCTGTCGAGTGCGTGAATTTTGTATCGGAATTGTTTTGGGTCATTACCCAGTAATTGACGGTGACCGTTGGGGAGTAGTGGGCTTGCAGAACAAGATAAACACTAGGGTGCGACTTGTTGTTCGATGTGTCCTAAAATCGATTTTCAGTTTGAGGGAATCCCTATGGTTCTTGAAGTTGTGCGAGCTTCTTGAATGTAGATCTACGTTTATCATGGAACCTTCGTTATCCCTCCTTGTGCATCATGGTAATTTTTGACTCAAACCGTGCATTATGTCAGCGAACTTTTCCCAACGTATTGAATTAGGATGGTTGAGGATATTGACTCATTGTTATAGGTAGCTTATTTGTCGGCGAAGGCCGAACGTGAGCGACGGACATTACAATGCGCTGTCACAGCAGCGCTTGTGTAGATCAATGATGTGTGAAAGCTTGTTAACATTTGTTAAAGGTAGGGCTAGGCATCGAACCTATAAATATTCGCTTACAAACCATGCGTGTAATATTCAATACTACAAAGCCTCACTCTCGTGAAACCTTTTACGCTTAATTCCATACTCGATTCCAGTGTAATCAGTTTCGTACCTTTTAATTCCGCCCCATTTTACTTATTCTTTGACAGATACGCGTATTTCGGCTACCACTTGTAATCTTCCTCAGTGTCAGTGATTACAAGTGGTAGTCGAAATACGCGTATCTGTCAAAAGATAAGCAAAATAGGGCGAAATTGAAAGGTACGAAACTGATTACACTCATTCGAAGAGGGTATTCTGCTTAGAGAGTTCGAAAAGTCGGTACAAGATCCATACTAGATGTTTGATACTTTCTCTGACGGAATTCATTGTCAAAACATGATGAACATGGACATCAACATGGATGAAAATTTGATTTATTTTTTATTTTATTTGATTTATTTTGATTTTGAGGAAGGATTCTGAGGAAATACAATAGAAGTTACATGTTACCAGTCGTTCTTGTTAGATCCTCACCTTACCTTCGTTAAACTATTTGAAAGAATACGTCCAACAGCTGATCAAAATATGTTTTTAACAATTAGGCATCATTAATTGAGCACATTTTATTGCAGTGCTGGGGGCTGTTTTTGGAAAAATTCTATGATTGAATCTTTTGGTGTAATTGCAGGTAAAATAGGTGAACTTATGTATGTTCGAGAGTTTTGTTCTCTCTTCGCCACGGTATTTTTTTTTAAACATGTTGAAATCAAAGTTGTCCTCAAATGTTTCCCAATCAAGCTGAATCCTACGACCAAGTTACAGACAATTTGGCCGACAAAAACCCATCATGACGAAGAGAACAAACCTGCCTATACTATCAAAAGTTGCCCTATTGCCTTTCAAGCATGTGATCCAGAATCTATGGTGCAAATGTTATGTAAATTTCTTGACAAATTAATTTATTCGCTCAACATAACATTTAACCCTTTGGAGCCGGAGGGGTCATATATGACCCCAACATAGAAATGGCTGTGAGGCCGTTCATAAACCACGTAGACTTTTTGGGGGGAGGGGGGGGGTTCTGGCCAGAGTCTACGCTCCATATAAATTTTCAAATTTTTGTATGGACGAAAGTCTACGAGGGGGGAGGGGGGGGGGGAGTCTGAGATGGCCAAAATTTGGTCTACGTGGTTTATGAACAGCCCCTGTATAAATTCACCCATTCGATAAAACAGAATACTGTCTTCGGCGAAGTTGTTGAAAATTGAGTCCTTTACTAGGGAAAAATGAGAATATTTGTATTTGGGACTTCATTGATAACCTAGAACATCCTGAACACCGTAAAATTTGGAACAACGAAATAATTGACATATCAGTTGTTCTAAAAGCTGAACTTGGATGTGGGTTACGTTTATATGTATTCATTTAGCCTTCGTCAAGAATATCCAAAGGTGTTTTATATTCTGCGATGTTCTAGGTGTTCCAAACTGTCCTATAGGGAAGTCCTTCAAATCTACATGAGTAATTATATGTATTTTCGCCACAAATAATAGCATTGCATAACCTACTGGGATCCGTGAAGCTCCTGACATCTACAATGTCATTTATAGATACTATAGGTATATTCCAGGTCAGCCAAACTACCTTGGAGTTCAGAACTTCAGGCCTACACTCGTAACAGTAGCCATATCTGTTTTACTGAGTGACGTTGCGTAATCAACCGCAGTTACTGGAGCAATCTGAAGCTTACTAACTTACTATAAACCTTTGGGACATTCAGGGCCGTCCAAACTGTTCTATAATGAAGTCCATAGTTTCATAATGAAGTTCTAAATCTACAAGAATAACTATATGTGTTTTCACCATAACTAATAATATTGTATAATCTGCGGGGATCCGCTAAGCTCTTGAAATCTCGAATGTCATTTAGAGACACTACAAAGATATTCCAGGTCAACCAAACTACCTTGGAGTTCAGGACTTCAGGTCTACACTCGTAACAGTATCAATATCTGTTATACTGAGTACCGCTGCATAACTAACCGCAGTAACTGGAGCAATCTAAAATCTACTAGCTTTTTATAAACCTTTAGGACATTCAGGGTCGTCCAAACTGTTCTATAAAAAAGTCCTTCAAATTTACAAGAATAACTTTATGTGTTTCGCCATAAATAATTGCATAGCATAGTCTGCTGAGATCCGTGAAACTCTTGAAACCTCAAATGTCATTTAGAGACACTATGGAAATGTTCCAGGTCATCCAAACTATTTTTGAGTTCAGAAATTCAGGTCTACACTCGTAATATCAGTTATATCTGACATACTGAGTTACGTTTCATAATCAATCGCGGTGACAGGACCAATCTGAAGTTCACTATATATTATTATGAACCTTTGGGACATTGAGGGTCATCCAAACTACCCTGAAGCTTAGCTCTTCATAGTAACAGTAGTTATTCTCACAAAGAACTTTAAACTGTAATCTGTAACCCCCCTGGCATATCATGAGTCATTTCAAGATAGTGTTGAGATATTGGTGTATGGACGACTTTTGCCTTGTGGTTTTATCTAAAAGTTTGCCTAATAGAGTTGGGGTCGCACACGCGTACCGAAGTCGCGAAGGAGCTGCGAAGGCAACTCTCCACGAGATGAATGTAAATTACGCTCACCTCGTGGAGAATCGCTTTCACAGCTCTGCAACGACTTTGATATGCGTGTGCGACACCTACTCCATTCGGCAAACTTTTAGACAAAACCACAAGGCAAAAGTCACCATACACCATTTCTCGATTGCACGCTTCAGAGCTGAGAAAACATCAAGTGAGTGTAACTCTCTGCAAGTGAGTGTTCCCATCCCTGAACTCAAGAACAGTTTGGATGACCTGGGATATCTCTACTGATCTGATATTGTCTATTATCCTTTTAGAAGACATACTGGTCATGATAGATTACAAATCGTAGCTTTGTATAATGAAAGAAGTTATCGTTACACCCGCAGACTTTAGAATCTGAACTCAAGAACAGTTTGGATGACCTGGGATATCCCGACTGATATGATATTGCCTATTGCCCTTTCAGAAAAGCAACTGGACATGATAGATTACAAATCGTAGCTTTGTATAATGAAAGAAGTTACCGTTATCCCCGCAGACTTTAGGATCTACACTCAAGTACAGTTTGGATGACCTAGGATATCTTGCCTGATCTGATGACCTCTATAAACTTTTCAGAAGACTTACTGGTCATGATAGATTACAAATCGTAGCTTTGTATAATGAAAGAAGTTATCGTTACACCCGTAGTCTTCAGGATGTAAACTCACGAACAGTTTGGATGACCTAGGATATCCCGACTGATCTGATATTGTCTATTAACCTTTCAGAAGACCTATTGGACATGATAGATTACAAATCGTAGCTTTGTATAATGAAAGAAGTAATCGTTACACCCGTTGTCTTCTGGATGTAAACTCAAAATCAGTTTGGATGACCTAGGATATCAAGACTGATCTGATATTGTCTATTAACCTTTCAGAAGACCTACTGGACATGATAGATTACAAATCGTAGCTTTGTATGATGAAAGAAGTTACCATTACACCCGTAGATTTTAGGATCTGAACTCAAGAACAGTTTGGATGACCTAGGATATCCCAATTGATCTGATAATGTCTGTTGAACTTTCAGGAGACTTACTGGACATGATAGATTACAAATCGTAGCTATGTATAATGAAAGAAGTTACCGTTACACCCATAGACTTAAGGATCTAAACTCAAGAATAGTTTGGATAACATAGGATATCCAGAAAAAAAAATTCTTCATAATATTCTACCGTTTTGATGCTATTGACCACCAAAACTACAGAAAAACTTAGAAAAAACTCCATAAGAACGCTTGGAAAAATTCTGACTTCAAAGGGTTAAGAGCACATATAACCAACAATAAATAGTACACCAAAATTCTCGATTTGTGGCTGCTGCTCTCGATCCTCGGCCACTGCTCCCGCCCATCTCGCTCTTTGCGCTCGACGTCTTCTTGTGCCAACCGAATCAGCAGCAAACACCAACTTTGTAGGGTTGTTGTCCGGCACTCTTGCAACATGCCCTGCCCACCGTATCCTTCCAGCTTCGACCACCGTCAGGAATTCTGGGCTCGCCGTAGAATGCAGCAAGCTTGTGGTTCAGTATTTGCAGGTCCTTCTCAAATATGGTCCATGTCTCATGACCGTAGAGGACAACCGGTCATATTAGCATTTGATACATGGTGCGTGGGTGTAGGCATGACTTTAACTGATGATGCGCGTTCTAATTGCACGACTGACATTGCACAATGGGTCCAGAGCCGTATTTACGAAGACAAAAATGTTTGTGCCTAAACCATAAGTTTTAGTTACATGGTGTCTTTGAGAAAGTTTCTTCTTATTTTTTGACCTTTTTTCTCATTATTGTAAAATTAGGGTGGTCCCTCTAGTTTCGCTGATCCAAACATCTGCTTTTTAATAGTTTTATGTACGTTCACAAAATGTTCTACAAAGTTGTGAAAGAACTTATTTGGAGCAAGTTTGCCGGAGAAACCATTATTCTATCTCTTATGGTTCCCAACTTATATTTTTTTAAAAGATTCATGTTAGGGTGATCCATCAATTTCAGATTTCTTGAAATAACTTTTAATTCGTTCGTTTCTCCTAAATACTTTGTTCCGAGCACTTTTAGAACTATCAACGACGCATATTTTTTCCAAAGAGCTCAAAGTTCTAACTCTCATAGTTAAAAAGATATTGGCATTTTTCTTCGAAAAATCACTTTTTTTCAAAAAGTCATATCTCAAAAAGGAGCAAACGGATTTTCAATCTCTCGGATGCATTGGAAAGATCGTACTCTGTTCTATTTATGGTGAAAAAACTGCAGGTACCTTTTTTGTTTAAAGCTTTTTTTTGAATTTTGAAAATACGACTTTTTTTCATGGAAAAGCAGTTGTAACTTTGAAAATCGATGAGAAACAAACTTGGCGTCTTCGACAAAATTGTGAGTTTTTGGGTGCTTTAAAAGTTCCCAGAACAAAGTATTGTGAAAAAATCAACACATAAAATTATATTGAGTAAAAACAGATTTTCATATAATTTATTATATTTGCTATAATGTACATGTCGTCCGCAAAGCACACAAAGTGACCGGATTTTGTGCAAATCGTATTTCGGCTGTTGAGCCCGACTCGTCGCATTACACCTTCCATAGCTATGTTGAAGAGTAGATATGAAAGTCCGTCAACTTGTCGCAGTCCCCGGCAAGATACAAATGAATTGAACAATTCATCCAAAACCCTTACGTAATTTTTCACACCGTCCATCGTTGCTTTAATCAGTCCAATCAGCTTCCCAAGAAAGCCATTTTCTTCCATGATTTTCTATAGCACTGTGCGGTCAATACTGTCGTATGTAGCTTCGAAGTCGATGTACAACTCTAGAACAATTTTATTTTTTTTTTAGAACAAAATTACGAGAATCACTTATTTTTTGGGTACTCACCCAAAATTTGTATAGAAAAATAAACTCGATAGAACTTTTAACTCTTTGCACCAAATGAAATAATAGACCCTTAAGCTTACATTTGGTAGGTGACTTAACGACACTGCATTTTAACTAATAATATTCTTCAACCATAGACACCGTGCCCCCTCTTCTTATTCCTGCCTAATCGGCTGTTGCGGGATGCGTCGAGCCTCTGGAAAGACTTCCGTGTTTCATGAAAACGGCACATCAATCCCATTTCTTCGCACTCCTCTTGAATCGATTCCTCCGATTTTTTTTTCCAAACAATTCTTCAGCATTTTTCTAGTAATTTTATCATAAATTCGTCCTGTGATGGGTTTCTTTATATTTCCATTAATTTTTTTTTAGAAATTTCTCCAGAAATGACTACAGAAAATCCTTCAGAGATTTCTTCTGTAATTTTTCCATTGGTTTTCAGAATTTCTTCAGAAATTTCTACAAGGGGTTCTTCAGGAATTCCTTCATGGATTCAATAAAAAAAAACCACAAGGAATCATTTAATTAGCTTTAGTAAACCCTTCATAAATTTCTGCAGGAACTTCTCAATGGATTTCATTAGAACATTCCGAAATATTTGCTCAAATATTTATCAAGAGAAAAACCCTGGAAACAAGTTTTCCAGGGTTTTTGTTTCATACATTAGTCTATGAATGCTCTCAGAAATTTCTTCATTACAACTTTGCTCATTGTTTCCTGAAATTGAAAATCTTCCAGGGATGCATCTGGAAATTTAGCACGGAAATGTCAGCATGGATTCCTTCAGAAATTTATTTGAAAGCTTCTTCTAAATTTGTTTAGAAATGTTTTCTCAAATGATTTCTTAAGATATCATTCCATAAATTTCTTCAGAATTTTTTTTCTTCTAGAGAAGCTTTGAACTAGTTTTCCAGGTTTTTTTAGAAATAAGTTCGTAGATGCCTCCAGAAATTGATAGAAGTATTTCATTGCAAAATTTTCCACGGTTTTCTAAGATTTTCCACTAGTGATTCATACAGAAAATCTTAAAGGGATCGCTTTAAAAATGTTGTAAGGATTTTTCAAGGATTCTTTCAGAAATTTCTTCAGGGGTTACTTCAGAAATCGAAAAAATAGTTTGGAAAATTTTCCACGAGTTGCTCATAAATAGCAATTATAATATGTTTTCTTAAAATTTCATTAGTGTTTTTTCATTTTCAAAAAAAAATCCTAGAGATTTCTCCAAAGATTTATCCAAGGATTCATTGATGAACCCTTGCATAGATTTTCTTAGTAATACCTCCATAGATTGCTTTTGAAAATCCTTCTGTAATTTATTCAAAAATCCTTCAACTGGTTCTTTCTTTACATATTTTTGCTGCGATTTCTTAAAAAAAACTCCTTCAGAAGTTCTCCCTGGTTTTCTTTATGAATTCTTTCCAACGTTTTTATTTTCTGTTTCTTATTCGTGAATTTGGTGTACATGTGAACAAAAAGATCGAAATCAATCAGAACTGAAACCTCTTGTTTTCAAATTTTATTGCTTATTACTTGGATTTCTGAATGATTTTTCCTGGTTTTGGTGTCTTTTCTTTCTTGTAGACGTTTTTCGATAAAATAAGATTTTTTTTGACCCAAAATTACTCGAGCAGAAATCTAGAAATACTCCCTGACAGATTTCTGTTATTTTTGAAGGACTTTTACCAAATAAGTTCTTGGAAGAATGCAGAGATATGGTAGAATTTCGTGGGCCTTTTCTCTTAAAATTAGTACCTAATTTTGAGTATATTTCTGTATTATTTTAAAAGTATGTATTTTTTTTTTAATTTGGGTTCATTTTTCAAATATAAAATTTGAAATTTCCCTTACCACCGCCAACAACCAGTTTTTTCGCCAATTTCCCTGGAACAAAATACCTCAATTTTTTTCATATATTTTTGGAAGGGAATTTCATAAGCTATCCCGAGTAGAAGAAAATATCAAATTAATATCATCATTAGATATTACTAAGTGAAGTACTCAAGATCATAATTAGCTATTGATTTGTTTGACATAAAAGATAAAAGATCAAAAATTAGTATGGGGTAGAACATAATAATATCTCATTTAGATATTATAAGCCAATATCAAAAAATGATCTGACAGATGGATTAGAGTAAAAAAAGAAATATGGCCGCGATCAGAGTCGTACTTATGACATTGTGGTTTATGATCAGTGACATTACCACTGCACTACGAATCATATCTGAAAAAAAGAAGGTACCGTCAAGGCACCATTCACCGTGGGTCTAAGAGGATTCGGGGCAAATAAGGGCTGTCATTTGACACCAGTCTTATAAACATTGTTGGTGCCGCTTTTAATTGCCTTCATTATAGGTTAAAATTAAAGCAATATCCACAGAAGTAGAAAATTTTTCACAAAATTTGGTGATATAGTACAATTAGTAAAGGGTAGTAGGGTCGCCTAATTCCGTGGTAGGTCACCATTCACCGTGGTAGTAGGGATCCATTCACCGTGTATGAGAAATTTTATTCTACTTTGTTTAAAGATAATCAAAACAACTCAGCCAAGGGAATTTTCTTCGTTTAAATTCATTTCAAGTAATAACAAGCAAGATTTTATTAGAAAAACGAATGTTCAAATTTTTGATTTTTTCTAGATATATGGGACAATATGGGGCACGGTGAATGGAGACCATTGATTTTTAGGGTACCCATTTACCGTGCCTTTTTGTTTCAATTAAAAAGTACGAGGAACCGTACTTTCTTGTTAAACTTACTTCGGTAATGCAAAATACTTATCTGATATGTGATTTTAATTGCTTCTTAGTGGAATAAAAACGTTACTACATTTAGTTTATCATTCTACATCATCATTATCATTACATCATTCTACTACATTGTCATATCATTCAATCATAATATGGAAATAATGAAAAAATATTCGAAGGCACACGGTGAATGGAGCCCCCACGGTGAATGGCGCCTTGACGGTACACGGTGTCAAAATTTTGATTATTATCGAACATTCATGTACCTCGGATTTTTCTTCGAAAATGATTTGTATTTGGGCTATATATTCATAATCCGAAAACTAGAAAATATTTCATCGGCAAAAATTTTTCCATACATTTTGTATGGGATGTTTTTTGGGCTAAAATAGTAATTATTGATTTTTAGTATGGAAAATAGCCAAAAACTCATCTAACTCAAATTTTCCCCGATAGAATATTTTCAAATTTTGCATTTATACATTATAGCCGAAATTCTAACATTCTATGAAGAAAAATCCGAGGTACATGAAAGTTCGATAATAATCGAAATTTTGACACCGTGCGGTAACAAGAGCATCAAGTTCTACGTTTTCCAAGGTGTTTGCGGCTAATGGTAGTTGTGTTAGTTGGGTCGCGCCATATTGTAGATGAGTGTTTGAAAGAACTAATTTTGATCTTGAATAGTAGTTTTCAGATATTACAATTTTCGAATGTTATAGATGTGTTCGATGACTGCGAAACGTCTCTCTCTTTATACGTGGCTAATACAGCGATCACCAATATCGTCTCTCTTCAATGGGACCTCAATTAGACCCTGATCTAGCATCCTATACATCGATCGTGCTGAACACCTTAACTGTGTGAGATAACCCGATCTCCGCCGCATCCATATCAACATCGTCTATAATGAAGGCATAGGGATGAGAACAGCATGCGGAATATGATCAGTGCAGATCCATCAACCGTCATAAGAGGATGACCTGGCGTCGTCGCTTTGTTTTGTTCATCGTCAATTCGTCATTTTAGTGCATGTATCGTATCCAATTATTGTGTAGTTAATGTTTAATGTTAAGAAATAAATCTAGTATAAGTGCAAATTACGGCAACCAATATAGTGATTGATCTAGTGAATAAATCGCTACGAGTCTTGAACAAAAAATCAGTTATGTGCACCAACTTATAAACAGAAGAACTAGATCACTAAAAGAACCTACTCTGATAATCAAACAAGATGAATGTGTGAAAGAACTGATTTTGATCTTGAGCAGTAATTTTCAGATCTTTCGATTTCTGGATGTTGCACATGGGAATGTGAAGAGATTAGCTTTGATCTTAAGGAGTATTTTCTAGATTATTACACATTTTATGCTCATGCTACGAATTGTTACAAAGGCAGTGATCCCAACTTCAAAAACGACATGTGTAGAAACATGTTTGGTTTATTTTGCGCCCAAAGCAGGACAAATTTCCACCATTAGGACGCAATCAGTGAAGTACTGGAATGTAGTAATGGGCTGATTTTTTTTTGTATAATGAGAAGGTAAATTCTCCATTTTTGCAATGAAATGATACAAAAAGCATGGCTATCATGATTTCTTGCCTAATTTAATGCTGTTTGAGCAAAATTTTGGGTATTATTTACACCATTTCTTGCAACTTAAGCATTTTGAACACGGTGGTTGACAGTGGTTGGTTCATGCGTTTTTTTATGAAACCTCCAACTTGTTTGTATGGATCGTATCGCTAGGCTCTGTTCCCTATTCCCCTGAAGCGTTACGTAATTTATTAATTCCCTATCCCCTGAAGCGATACATAATTTGGGGACGGTGCATAATGAAAATATACACGAAAGTTAGTTTTCATGCGTTATGTTGGGAAATTTCGACATTTATACAGCGGGTTGCACAAGGCTTTCTGAAGATCAAATTAAGTACTAATTTTGAAATCATATCACGATGAGATATTGAGCAGATATTTGGCAACTTTTTGAATATCTCACCAATATCATATTAAGATATGACATCAAAATTTGATTGTTTTGAGATATGATTATGATATTAACGTCTACCCGGGTCTTGAGCAAAATCAGGTTTTGTGAAATTCTTTTAACCAAGTCGCACCCTAATAAACTGTTCTCAAATCGTAAAGGAAGAACCGGGGAGCCGCACTAGTGTGCGTGCCACCCATCCGACCGGCCGCACTTTGTTCCCACCCACCGAACCGGGGCAGCCAAAGTTGCAGTGTCAGGCAGCAGCAGTGGCAGCAGTAGCCAGCAGCAGTGGGTGGATTCCATGTGAGCTCCACCATCCAACTGGTCGGAACCAGACACGACGGCAGGCAGATATCGATTTTTTCAACCCTGAGAAAGTGTGGCGCAAAATGTTGGGAAAGTGTATGTACCGGTACCTATATGTGGGAAAATTGATGTGTGGTGAGATTTCCGGTGCAACCTAGGTCGTCGTCATCCTCGATATCGTCGTCAGTGAGAAATCGAAGTTCATCAATCAATATGAACGCGCGAAATCGCGAGGAAGCAAGATGCAAGTGCCGGACGAAATCAAAGTGCCGTCGCTACCGCGTCGATAGAAGTGTCGATAGTGTGCTTCATTGATTGGAATGAATTGAGATTGATTACCGCGGGCGGGGAACGAACGAAATGGATTCTGTGTGCGGGAATAGTTACGGTGTGGTGGAAAGTGGGTCTTTGATAGTGTTTTGATCGGTGGAAAATTAAGCGATGGCCATTCGAAACTGGGTGAACACGGTTGATGGTGACAGAGAAATGACATGTGAAGGAAATTGCATACGCCCGAGTACAGGAAGCAAGGATGATTGATAATTGCGCAGAATTCTAAGATGGAGCGATAATTGATGGAAAAGGACAATCAGTGATCAGCATGCATTGCAATATATAAAGACATATGTTTGTAAGGTACTCTGTCGTTGCATATAAATTATTACAAATGAGGGGGTTAGAAACAAAGGGGTGTAAGTGACAAAACCCCACTTTCGAGTAAATGCGGCCTAAAGTTTTCAATCAATTTTTCATCCCATTTTGTATGGAGTTTCAAAATGAAACCAATTTTCTCCTATTTATTGTAACTTTTCGTAATTATCGTAGAATTAGTCATAAAAACCTAAATTAATCCACCTATGGTGAACAGAACCCTTCTTACACTTATTAAAATTATTGTTGTATTATTCGTATGTATGATTGTGATTTTTGGTCATTCTAGAAAATATTGTAGTTGATTTCTTTCCAAAATAGAATCATCGACCATGGGCTCAACTACCAGATTTTTTTGTCTCAAAAGCGTAAATTTACTGGAAAGCTATCTCGGAAACAAAATGTCCAAACGGCATGAAATTTAATAGCATACTACTAGGATACTGTAGCTTTCATTTGGTGCTGAGAGAACTCAATTCGATTGACACACGGCTGATTCATTTATTATGAAGCATTTTGTCAAAGACCTCTTAAAAAGTTAAGTTGTATTACTCCAAAGTACTCCCCGAAAGATATCTCGGTTACAAAATGTCCAGTCGGAATGAAATTCAAAAGCGTTCTTCTAGGATGCAGTAGCTATCGTTTGGGGCCTTAAGAACCCGAATCGGTTGATAGACGGCTGAGAAATTTATGGTGATACACTTTGTCAAAAATATCTAAAATAATTAAGTTGTACTACTCCCTAGCACTCTTTGAAAGATATCTCGGTAACCGAACGTCCAATCAAAATAAAATTCAATAGCGTTCTACTAGGATGTAGTAGCTTTCATTTGCTTCCAAGAGAAATCAAATCAGTCAACAGACGGCTGAGAACCGTGAGTGACATTTTTTTGTAACATACATACACACACACACACACACACACACACACACACACACACACACACACACACACACACACACACACACACACACACACACACACACACACACACACACACACACACACACACACACACACACACACACACACACACACACACACACACACACACGCACATACAGACATTTGCTCAATTCGTCGAGCTAAGTTGATTGGTATATGTGACTCGGCCCTGCGGGCCTCGGATCGAAAGTCGGTTTTCCAAGCGGTATTTACACCCTTCTTATGGGTGTAAGAAGGGTAAAAAGGCTTTTCCTACATACATTCCGTGATATGTTTGCTACTGTTTATTAAGCTCAAATATTACAAAGAGATAGTAGCTTTTATGTATTTGATGCAATTGCATTTTCATGTATAACTAACTTGTGTAACCAAATATGATCATAAAAAATCTGTTGACAAACGGCTGAGAAATGTATTATGATACATTTTATCAAAAATCTCTCAAAAGCGCAAATTTCATCACTCCTTAGTACTCGTGGAAAGATATCTCGGAAACAAAATGTCCAAACGGCTTGAAATTTAATAGCATACTACTTGGATGCTGTAGCTTTCATTTGATGCTGAGAGAACTCAAATCGATTGACACACGGCTGATTCATTTATTATGAAGCATTTTGTCAAAGACCTCTTAAAAAGTTAAGTTGTATTACTCCAAAGTACTCCCCGAAAGATATCTCGGTTACAAAATGTCCAATCGGAATAAAATTCAAAAGCGTTCTTCTAGGGTGCAGTAGCTTTCGTTTCGGGCCTTAAGAACCCGAATCGGTTGATAGACGGCTGAGAAATTTATGGTGATACACTTTGTCAAAAATATCTAAAATAATTAAGTTGTACTACTCCCTAGCACGCTTTGAAAGATATCTCGGTAACCGAACGTCCAATCAAAATAAAATTCAATAGCGTTCTACTAGGATGTAGTAGCTTTCGTTTGGGGCCTTAAGAACCCAAATCGGTTGATAGACGGCTGAGAAATTTATGGTGATACACTTTGTCAAAAATATCTAAAATAATTAAGTTGTACTACTCCCTAGCACTCTTTGAAAGATATCGCGGTAACCGAACGTCCAATCAAAAAAAAATTCAATAGCGTTCTACTAGGATGTAGTAGCTTTCGTTTGGGGCCTTAAGAACCCGAATCGGTTGATAGACGGCTGAGAAATTTATAATGATACACTTTGTCAAAAATATCTAAAATAATTAAGTTGTACTACTCCCTAGCACTCTTTGAAAGATATCTCGGTAACCGAACGTCCAATCAAAAAAAAAATCAATAGCGTTCTACTAGGATGTAGTAGCTTTCGTTTGGGGCCTTAAGAACCCAAATCGGTTGATAGACGGCTGAGAAATTTATGGTGATACACTTTGTCAAAAATATCTAAAATAATTAAGTTGTACTACTCCCTAGCACTCTTTGAAAGATATCGCGGTAACCGAACGTCCAATCAAAATAAAATTCAATAGCGTTCTACTAGGATGCAGTAGCTTTCGTTTGGGGCCTTAAGAACCCAAATCGGTTGATAGACGGCTGAGAAATTTATGGTGATACACTTTGTCAAAAATATCTAAAATAATTAAGTTGTACTACTCCCTAGCACTCTTTGAAAGATATCTCGGTAACCGAACGTCCAATCAAAATAAAATTCAATAGCGTTCTACTAGGAAGTAGTAGCTTTCATTTGCTTCCAAGAGAAATCAAATCGGCCAACAGACGGCTGAGAACCGTGAGTGACATTTTTTTGTAACATACATACACACACACACACATACAGACATTTGCTCAATTCGTCGAGCTGAGTTGATTGGTATATGTGACTCGGCCCTGCGGGCCTCGGATCGAAAGTCGGTTTTCCAAGCGGTATTTATACCCTTCTTATGGGTGTAAGAAGGGTAAAAAGATCCAAAAAGCTTGAATGAATTATTTGATATGCACAGCTCAAAATTGACGAATGAACAGAAAACAGAAGTAAACAAATGGGCAATGGTTATAGTTCTGCCCCATAGCATGTAAGTTTTTGATAATATTTTATATAAATTACTAATTAAATAAACATTTAAGGAACCGCTGAGGATGACCGAAAACAGTAGTAGGTCGAAACGTTCTGGAAATGCTGAATTTTAATCATTTTCACCGAAAAAAGCCGATGAACAAACCCGCAACATAATCAACAACGGTGATGATCCATATAGAACAATGGCCATTTACTGTAAAGGTCCAATTTTGAACCCCTAGAGGACACTTGTTTGAATATAAATCAAAATCAAACAAATTAAGAGGGAGTTACACATGATGATCAAGATAGTATGCTCGAATAAAACTCCTCTGTTCGTTAAAAATGCCCACAAGGTAATTTCTGGATGAAAATTTGATGAAAATAACTGTTTTCTGTAGCATCAGTTTTAACTGTTTGTACCCTTTTAAGTATAAATTTTGGACACGCAGTAAGATTTACCAGACGTTTACATAACATGGCATGCAAATTTCATGACATGTCATGTGGTTTTCGGGTATATGTCATGGCACTCAGTATGACTCAGATACACAGAAAGAAATTCTCAAAACCACACGTGGCGGTAATATTACAACGTTTAAAATTTCCATTTAACTTCATTCGATTTTACATAAAAGAGTATCTTGCACGCAAAGTTGTAAGCAAGCTGCATGCTGCACACGCTAAGAAAAAGTTACTCTGAAATGAGTAAGATTCACACAAAACTGAGCTAAACTGGAACAGCTCAAAAAATGAGTAAATTGCATTTCCAGCGATAGCGCTGGCCCAAGTGCAAAAATCCATCTGGTTTAAGCCGTATAATATTCTTCACATCAGCAAGAATATTATACAACTTAAACTGATGAGATTTTCGCACTTGGGCCAGCGCTATCGCTGGAAATAAAATTTACTCATTTTTGAGTTGTCCCACTTTAGCTCCGAAACGAATGAATTTTCTGACCATGCAGTGTATACAACCTGTTAAGTAACAATCTTACAAGTTTGTAACAAGTTTACTTGAGAAAAATGAAACTTACATGACGGGATTTCACGGGATTTTAAAAAAAATCAACTGACATATAAATCAGAAATTTATTTGCCTAATTAATTCAATAACAGTGCCATAAAATCATTATATTTTTCTTGTTGCACCCTGTACACAGTTATAAACAAGTTTACATCATATAACCTGTAACAAAAGGACTCCGTCCTTTTTCCAACAGTTTAAGAATTTAGGGCTTGCTCTCAGTATGAATCTCGTATTCAACATGTCATACAAGAAATTCTTCAATGTAAAATTCAGAGTAATAGAATAGAAATTTGGATCGTATTTTTTTACGTCGGGTGCAATTTTCAGTAATTTTTGCTGTGTATCTCAAACCTCTATCAATTTAACATTTTTTTTATCAGATTCCGTTAGCGTTAGCGTTAGCGTTAACGTTATCGTAGTTCATTTTTTTTCTTCAGATTCCAATTATGCATAAACAAGAAAATGATCTATGGAAGTCACGCCTAGGGTTTTTTTTTAGGGGAGAGTGAAAAGGATATCTGAGGAAGAATTTAAACAAACGAGGAACAGAATAGAGGTGTTTGAAGGGCTTATAGGAGGGTGATAGCTTTAGAGGATATGAACAAGGGCTTCAGGGAGTTTCAGAGGGCTTCAGGAGAATTCCAAAGGAAGCTTCACGAAAATTTCAAATGGTTTCAGAAGGTTGAAGGAAAAAAGATCGAAAAAGTCGAATGAACAAATGGTCGAAAATATTGTAATAGACCATGTTGCCAGGGGATGTGTCGCTAATCAGAACAGTTCTTTGTTTGGTATCATTACCTTAAAGAGAAACAATGTAATGGTGTTGTAGAAATTATTTGCAATCATGCGCTAGCATTAAAAAAAAAGAAAACTTTTCCTTCTGTTGATCTGTTGGCTGTTGTTTTGTGTTTTCTCAATGGCAATAGAATTAAATTTTTGTCAGGATTTTTTTCCCTTTTCAATTAATAGACTTTTCTTTCAAGTTTTGTTGCTGAATTAATTATTGACAATTTTAATACAAACCTTATTCAATTTAAGTATTCATTGACATACCACTACTAACTTATGCTTTGTGATCATTCCTTCTAGGATTGATGAGCAGTTCCTCTAAATTGTACTGTATTAGTAAATAATTTCGTTTTGATAGTTAGGGTTCGTTCAAATATTACGTAACGTAAAGGGGGATGGTGGGGGTCTAACGTTGTGTTACGCTTCATACCAAAAAAAAAACAAATTTCCCATACAAAAATTGTTACGTGGAGGAGGGAGGGGTCTAAAATGGTTTAATTTAACGTTACGTAATGTTTGATTGAACCCTTAATACTCTGAAACCTTTTTTTATGCAGGTTATGCTGATGCACTTTCAATGTATACACCCTTTTATGCGATTTTGCTTCATTGCCCTGCATAAAACAAGGGAGAGCTATTCACATTTCAAGAGGTTTCAGAGGGTACCAGGAGAGCTCAGGAGCATTTCAAGGGGGTCCCAAGGGATTTCAGAGAGTTCCAGGGGGCTCCAGGGGGTCTTAGTTGTACCTCAGTGGGCCTAAGAGGCATTTAAGGTAGCCTAAGGGTGGTTCCAAGTGGTACTGGGTGGTCTCAGGCGCATCTAAAGGGGTCTCAGTGAGTTCTAGGGGACTCAAGAAGGTCTCTGGGGCGTTTTGGGGGCGTTTCTCAGGATCTGACGGCTGTTCCACGGTACGTTTCAACTGCGCTTTAAGGATCATCACGGACGCATGGAAACAGCGGTCAAGAGGCGTTTATAGGGGATAGTTAAAAGAGGTTACATGTGTGTTCCAAGGGATCCCAAGGAGCTTCTGGAAGTACCAAAATATCTCAGGAACAGTTCAAGGGGGTCCCAAGGGATTTCAGGGATTTCCAAGGCACCCCAGGGAGTTTCGGGGCGGTCTCAGATACGTTTAAAAGAGTCTCAGGGCGTCTATGGGGTTTCAGGAAACTTCAGGTGCGCTTTAGAGGCATTTCTGGGGGTCTGACGGCGGTTCCGAGAAAAATCAATGATCAGGAGTGCTTTAAAGCGTCTCTAGAGACCTCAGGGGCGTTTCAGGGAATTACAGAGGAATTCAGGGGGGCTCCAGGGTGTCTCAGGGGCATTTCAGGAGGTCTCAAGGGCGTTCCTGGAGGTCTCAGCGGCGTTTTATGTAGTCTCAGGGGGGTACCTGGTGGTCTCAGGAGCTGTTCAGGTGGTCTCAATCAGAGTTTCCCATTGCTCATGTGTACATAAATGTGACAGCGAGCCTCCCACCAAATTGTCTCCCAGCTCTTCAAAATCGCAGTGTGCTGCACTGCTAGGAGGCTCGAGAAAATCTGGAGGGTGCGAGCTGGGCACATAGCTACCGAGGAGCTCGTCTCATGCGCTCCGTGAGCTGTTGGTATCTAAGGTGAAAAACAACTTCTTGGTAACGAAGAACCTCAACAACTTTTTTCCATACACAACTCAAGTGTCTGGTTGGTCTATGCGATAAGTCTAGGGACACTCAATGCAAAGGTTAAGGTTTCAAATCTCGTTCGTTTAGGAAGTTTTTGTCGTGAAATTTTCTAATTTAATCAGCGCATTAGACGAAGCTCATGAGACACATCTTGAAGAAAATGAGGCGCACAACTTTCAGTTTCAAAAAGTACAGAGCTCCTGGGAGCTTGCTTGCAATGTGGCTCCCGTACATGAAACTACAGCACGTGTACATCAACTCTGGTCTCAATGGAGTTCTCAAGGTCGTTTCAGGGGGTTCACGGAGTCTCTGGGGTGCTTCATACTATAGAATCCAAGATAGAATCCCCAAAGTCCCTTGAAATACCCCTGATCGCGCTCAAACTCCTGAGACCCCTCCAGAAAACACCCTTGAAACTCCTTGAAATGCTCCTGATATGCCTTCAAACGCCACTGAAACCTCCACAATCCTACTAAAACGTCCTTGAAATTTCCTTAATATGTTTGAAAAGTCCTTGTAACCCCTTTTGGCGCTCTAGAAATGCCTCGAAACGTCCCTAACACCTCAATAAATTTACTGAAACACCCCTAAAATCCCCGTAATCAACTTGGCATGCCTCTGAAACCCCTTAGGACGCATTTAAAAGGCGCCAGAAGCACCCTGAAATTCCCTTGGAGTGCCCCTGAAATGCTATGAAACAAGCCTACGACATTTCGGAATGACACTAAAACGTCCCTGGAATTTTCTGAAACTCTTCAAAATGCTTTAAAACGCCCCTGAAACTCCTTCATAGCGTTCTAAAGGCTCCTGAGTCCTCCATGCATAGCCCTTAAAGCCCCTTAAAACGTCCCTGAAACCCCCTTACCACTATTGGAGAGTCACTGAAGTTTCTTTCTTGTGTATAATGTTTCACTTTATGTTCCGTGTTCCAAAATTCGATACATATCCGCATTTCACACATTTCAAGTCCAATTCGATACTTTAACACTTCATGTCCAATGAAAAGGAAATAAATAGAAAACATGTAGTCACGATCCGGTTCGGCCAATATAGCCATAAAAAAGTGCACGGCATTTCTTGGATCTATTTTTAGGTAAAAATAAAACATTTTCCTACACGCTTGGACATTTGCCATCTATGTACACACCAAAAATCGATTGAGGGTTTCAGCAAAATTTTGCTGAATTTTGCCGAGCTGAAGGCTTCAGCAAAAATTATGCTGAAATTCAGCAAAATTTTGCTGATTTGTTTAGTAAACTCTGCTGATAACCAGTAACGTTTTGCTGAAATTCAGCAAACTTCGCTGAAAGTTCAGCAAAAAATTTTGCTGGACCCTTCAGCTCGGAAAAATTCAGCAAAATATTGCTGAAAGCGTTTAGTGTGTATGGACGTAGTGGAACCACGTAGAAACTACAACGAGGAAAAATAACCCGTTGCCTTAATCGTCGGACATTTCAATTATAATTTGCATGGTGCTCGTCGCGATAGTTTTTCTGCGATTACAGTCAGTCTGGACGGACGTAGAGAGACTGATCTACGTCGCAACGTTGGCGTGTGTTTGAGTATTGCCTTATTTGGGTCACATCGCTTGCAATATAGCGGTACCACCAACGCAGCATAATTCTATTCAGAAAAAAAAACTTTTCAAACACAACATAAAAAATCCATTCTTCTCCAATGTCGTCGGCGCACACAAAAGCGAAGAAAGGCACGAAACGATCCATTACGGAATCCTTTGCGGAATCATGCGTCCTTGAGGCGCGTTTGGAAAAGCTTACAGCTATTGTCTTCTGCTTTGCCCGTCTTGCTTGCTTGCTTGGCATCTCCGTTTGGCTCTCGACAAGAACTTGTTCTTTTACATAAAAGTAAACAATCGTGCGCCATGGTAGTCCGTCATCATCGTCTTGTTTCATGTGCTGTGCTGGCTCTCGAGCAGTAGAGGGGTTGCACGGTCGTTTTACTCGTTATTCAGGACCCCCTTCAACTATGGGTTGTTAAGATGTAGACTAGGCATATAGTTGTGCTGCCAGCCACCCTTGGCTGGGTGATTTTTGTGTGTGCCAAAAACAAGATGTTGGTTGATAATCATTGGACAGAAGATGTTGGCAAATTGGATATGAGAAGGCAGATGAAAGACATCTATCTTCGAGTTTAGGTAGAAGAAAATTGATCATATTCCCTTCATTATGGTTTTGCTTAAGTTTACATAAGGCTGATGCAAATTTTATATTTCTTGAATGTTTAATTTCTCTCATCGGCTCATATTCCTAGGAGGATTTCCTTCGAAATCCTGGGAGGATTTCCTTTGAAATCCTTGGAGGATTTCCTTCGAAATCCTAGGAAGATTTCCTTCAAAATCCTGGGAGGATTTCCTTCGAAATCCTAGGAGGATTTCCTTCGAAATCCTGGAAGGACTTCCTTCGAAATGGATTTCCTTCGAAATCCTGGGAGAATTTCTTTCGAAATCCTGGGAGGATTTCCTTAAAAATCCTGGGAGGATTTCTTTCGAAATCCACGGATAAATTCCTCCGAAATCCTGGGAGGATTTCCTTCGAAAACCTGGGAGAATTTCCCTCGAAATCCTGGGAGGATTTCCCTCGAAATCCTGGGAGGATTTCTCTCGAAATCCTGGGACGATTTCCCTTGGAATTCTGGGAGGATTTCCCTCGAAATCCTGGGACGATTTCCCTTGAAATCCTGGGAGGATTTCCCTCGAAATCCTGGGAGGATTTCCCTCGAAATCCTGGGAGGATTCCTCTCGAAATCCTGGAAGGATTTCCCTTGAAATCCTGGGAGGATTTCCCTCGAAATCCTGGGAGGATTCCTCTCGAAATCCTGGTAAGATTTTCCTTGAAATCCTGGGAGGATTTCCCTCGAAATCCTGGGAGGATTTCCCCCGAAATCCTGGGAGGATTCCTCTCGAAATCCTGGTAGGATTTCCCTTGAAATTCTGGGAGGTTTCCCTCGAAATCCTGGGAGGATTTCCCTCGAAATCCTGGCAGGATTTCCCTCATAATCCTGGGAGGATTTCCCTCTAAATTGTAGGAGGATTTCCCTCGAAATCCTGGGAGGATTTCCCTCGAAATCCTGGGAGGATTTCCCTCGAAATCCTGGGAGGATTTCCCTCGAAATCCTGGGAGGATTTCCCTTGAAATCCTGGGAGGATTCCTCTCGAAATCCTGGTAGGATTTCCCTTGAAATCCTGGGAGGATTTCCCTCGACATCCTGGGAGGATTTCCCTCGAAATCCTGGGAGGATTTCCCTCGAAATCCTGGGAGGATTCCTTTCGAAATCCTGGTAGGATTTCCCTTGAAATCCTGGAAGGATTTCCCTCGAAATCTTGGGAGGATATCTCGAAATCCTGAGAGGATATCTCGAAATCCTGGGAGGATTTCCTTTAAAATCCTGGGAGGATTTCCCTCCAAACCCTGGGAGGATTTCCCTCCACACCCTGGGAGGATTTCCTTTGAAATCATGGGAGGATTTCCCTCGAAATCCTGGGAGGATTTCCCTCGAAATCCTGGGAGGATTTCCTTTGAATTCCTGGGAGGATTTCCCTCGAAATCCTGGGAGGATTTCCCTCGAAATTCTGAAAGGATTTCCCACGAAATCCTGGGAAGATTTCCCTCGAAATCCTGGGAGGATTTCCTTTGAAATCCTGGGAGGATTTCCTTTGAAATCCTGGGAGGATTTCCCTCGAAACCCTGGGAGGATTTCCCTCGAAATCCTGAAAGGATTTCCCTCGAAATCCTGAAAGGATTTCCCTCGAAATCCTGAAAGGATTTCCCTCGAAATCCTGAAAGGATTTCCCTCGAAATCCTAAAAGGATTTCCCTCGAAATCCTAAAAGGATTTCCCTCGAAATCCTAAAAGGATTTCCCTCGCAATCCTAAAAGGATTTCCCTGGAAATCCTGAAAGTATTTCCCTGGAAATCCTGAAAGGATTTCCCTGGAAATCCTGAAAGGATTTCCCTGGAAATCCTGAAAGGATTTCCCTCGAAATCCTGAAAGGATTTCCCTCGAAATCCAGAAAGGATTTCACTCGAAATCCTGAAAGGATTTCCCTCGAAATCCTGAAAGGATTTCCCTCGAAATCCTGAAAGGATTTCCCTCGAAATCCTGAAAGGATTTCCCTCGAAATCCTGAAAGGATTTCCCTCGAAATCCTGAAAGGATTTCCCTCGAAATCCTGAAAGGATTTCCCTCGAAATCCTGAAAGCATTTCCCTCGAAATCCTGAAAGGATTTCCCTCGAAATCCTGAAAGGATTTCCCTCGAAATCCTGAAAGGATTTCCCTCGAAATCCTGAAAGGATTTCCCTCGAAATCCTGAAAGGATTTCCCTCGAAATCCTGAAAGGATTTCCCTCGAAATCCTGAAAGGATTTCCCTCGAAATCCTGAAAGGATTTCCCTCGAAATCCTGAAAGGATTTCCCTCGAAATCTTGAAAGGATTTCCCTCGAAATCTTGAAAGGGTTTCCCTCGAAATCTTGAAAGGATTTCCCTCGAAATCTTGAAAGGATTTCCCTCGAAATCCTGAAAGGATTTCCCTCGAAATCCTGAAAGGATTTCCCTCGAAATCCTGAAAGGATTTCCCTCGAAATCCTGAAAGGATTTCTCTCGAAATCCTGAAAGGATTTCCCTCGAAATCCTGAAAGGATTTCCCTCGAAATCCTGAAAGGATTTCCCTCGAAATCCTGAAAGGATTTCCCTCGAAATCCTGAAAGGATTTCCCTCGAAATCCTGAAAGGATTTCCTTCGAAATCCTGAAAGGATTTCCCTCGAAATCCTGAAAGGATTTCCCTCGAAATCCTGAAAGGATTTCCCTCGAAATCCTGAAAGGATTTCCCTCGAAATCCTGAAAGGATTTTCCTCAAAATCCAGATAGGATTTCCCTCGAAATCCTGAAAGGATTTCCTTCGAAATCATGAAAGGATTTCCCTCGAAATCATGAAAGGATTTCCCTCGAAATCATGAAAGGATTTCCCTCGAAATGCTGAAAGGATTTCCCTCGAAATGCTGAAAGGATTTCCCTCGAAATTCTGAAAGAATTTCCCTCGAAATCCTGAAAGGATTTCCCTCGAAATTCCGAAAGGATTTCCCTCGAAAACCTGAAAGGATTTCCCTCGAAATCCTGAAAGAATTTCCCTCGAAATCCTGAAAGGATTTCCCTCGAAATCCTGAAAGGATTTCCCTCGAAATCCTGAAAGGATTTCCCTCGAAATCCTGAAAGGATTTCCCTCGAAATCCTGAAAGGATTTCCCTTGAAATCCTGAAAGGATTTCCCTCGAAATCCTGAAAGGATTTCACAGAAAATCCTGAAAGGATTTCCCTCGAAATCCTGAAAGAATTTCCCTCTCGAAATCCTGAAAGGATTTCCCACGAAATCCTGAAAGGATTTCCCTCGAAATCCTGAAAGGATTTCCCTCGAAATCCTGAAAGGATTTCCCTCGAAATCCTGAAAGGATTTCCCTCGAAATCCTGAAAGGATTTCCCTCGAAATCCTGAAAGGATTTCCCTCGAAATCCTGAAAGGATTTCCCTCGAAATCCTGAAAGGATTTCCCTCGAAATCCTGAAAGGATTTCCCTCGAAATCCTGAAAGGATTTCCCTCGAAATCCTGAAAGGATTTCCCTCGAAATCCTGAAAGGATTTCCCTCGAAATCCTGAAAGGATTTCCCTCGAAATCCTGAAAGGATTTCCCTTGAAATCCTGAAAGGATTTCCCTCGAAATCCTGAAAGGATTTCACAGAAAATCCTGAAAGGATTTCCCTCGAAATCCTGAAAGAATTTCCCTCGAAATCCTGAAAGGATTTCCCTCGAAATCCTGCAAGGATTTTCCTCGAAATCCTGAAAGGATTTTCCTCGAAATCCTGAAAGGATTTCTCTTGAAATCGTTAAAGGATTTTCCTTGAAATCCTGAAAGGATTTCCTTAGAAATCCTGAAAGGATTTCCCTCGAAATCCTGGAAGGATTTCCCTCGAATTCCTGGAAGGATTTCCCTCGAAATCCTGAATGGATTTCCCTCGAAACCCTAAATGGATTTAACTCAAAATCCTGAAAGGATTTCCCTCGAAATCCTGAAAGGATTTCACAGAAAATCCTGAAAGGATTTCCCTCGAAATCCTGAAAGAATTTCCCTCGAAATCCTGAAAGGATTTCCCTCGAAATCCTGAAAGGATTTTCCTCGAAATCCTGAAAGGATTTCTCTTGAAATCGTTAAAGGATTTTCCTTGAAATCCTGAAAGGATTTCCTTAGAAATCCTGAAAGGATTTCCCTCGAAATCCTGGAAGGATTTCCCTCGAATTCCTGGAAGGATTTCCCTCGAAATCCTGAATGGATTTCCCTCGAAACCCTAAATGGATTTAACTCAAAATCCTGAAAGGATTTCCCTCGAAATCCTGAAAGGATTTCCCTCGAAATCCTGAAAGGATTTCCCTCGAAATCCTGAAAGGATTTCCCTCGAAATCCTGAAAGGATTTCCTTCGAAATCCTGAAAGGATTTCCCTCGAAATCCTGAAAGGATTTCCCTCGAAATCCTGAAAGGATTTCCCTCGAAATCCTGAAAGGATTTCCCTCGAAATCCTGAAAGGATTTCCCTCGAAATCCTGAAAGGATTTCACAGAAAATCCTGAAAGGATTTCCCTCGAAATCCTGAAAGAATTTCCCTCGAAATCCTGAAAGGATTTCCCTCGAAATCCTGCAAGGATTTTCCTCGAAATCCTGAAAGGATTTTCCTCGAAATCCTGAAAGGATTTTCCTCGAAATCCTGAAAGGATTTTCCTCGAAATCCTGAAAGGATTTCCCTCGAAATCCTGAAAGGATTTCCCTCGAAATCCTGAAAGGATTTCCCTCGAAATCCTGAAAGGATTTCCCTCGAAATCCTGAAAGGATTTCCCTCGAAATCCTGAAAGGATTTCCCTCGAAATCCTGAAAGGATTTCCCTCGAAATCCTGAAAGGATTTCCCTCGAAATCCTGAAAGGATTTCCCTCGAAATCCTGAAAGGATTTCCCTCGAAATCCTGAAAGGATTTCCCTCGAAATCCTGAAAGGATTTCCCTCGAAATCCTGAAAGGATTTCCCTCGAAATCCTGAAAGGATTTCCCTCGAAATCCTGAAAGGATTTCCCTCGAAATCCTGAAAGGATTTCCCTCGAAATCCTGAAAGGATTTCCCTCGAAATCCTGAAAGGATTTCCCTCGAAATCCTGAAAGGATTTCCCTCGAAATCCTGAAAGGATTTCCCTCGAAATCCTGAAAGGATTTCCCTCGAAATCCTGAAAGGATTTCCCTCGAAATCCTGAAAGGATTTCCCTCGAAATCCTGAAAGGATTTCCCTCGAAATCCTGAAAGGATTTCCCTCGAAATCCTGAAAGGATTTCCCTCGAAATCCTGAAAGGATTTCCCTCGAAATTCTGAAAGGATTTCCCTCGAAATCCTGAAAGGATTTCCCTCGAAATCCTGAAAGGATTTCCCTCGAAATCCTGAAAGGATTTCCCTCGAAATCCTGAAAGGATTTCCCTCGAAATCCTGAAAGGATTTCCCTCGAAATCCTGAAAGGATTTCCCTCGAAATCCTGAAAGGATTTCCCTCGAAATCCTGAAAGGATTTCCCTCGAAATCCTGAAAGGATTTTCCTCGAAATCCTGAAAGGATTTCCCTCGAAATCCTGAAAGGATTTCCCTCGATATCCTGAAAGGATTTCCCTCGAAATCCTGAAAGGATTTCCCTCGAAATGCTGAAAGGATTTCCCTCGAAATCCTGAAAGGATTTCCCTCGAAATCCTGAAAGGATTTCCCTCGAAAACCTGAAAGGATTTCCCTCGAAATCCTGAAAGGATTTCCCTCGAAATCCTGAAAGGATTTCCCTCGAAATCCTGAAAGGATTTCCCTCGAAATCCTGAAAGGATTTTCCTCGAAATCCTGAAAGGATTTCCCTCGAAATTTTGGGAGGATGTTCTTTGAAATCCTGGAAAGATTTCCTACATAAATCCTGGGAAGATTTCCTTCAAAATCCATGGAGGATTTCCTTTGAAATCCTGGGAGGATTTCCTTTGAAATTCTTTTAGGATTTGCTTCGAAATCCTGGGAGGATTTCCTTTTTTTCTTACTCACTCTCCTAATGGATGGAAGAAGGAGCAATTGTCCTCTTTATCATCCCGCTCTTTCTCGTTTTTATCAAGGACAATGAATGAGAAAAGTCTGCCTACGGCAATGTAGTGATTGATTAACCCTAAAAGGGATACCTGGGGTCCATTGGACCCCAGGCACCTTTCAGAGCTCGTCTTTCATGGAACACACTCAGCGAGGTGACGAAACTGAGGCCATGAAGGTATCCCTTTTAGGGTTAAGAACAACATTATAAGTAGGCCTCATTAAAGTTTTATTGAACCCAACGAATAAAGATTTCAGAATTGTAGGTATTCAATTCTGAAACATCGTTTCTGAAACAACTTTGACACAGAAATTCTATATCGTTCGTTCATCTTTTTGGTGGAAACCTCGAAGCAATCCTGCAAACCACCCCAAAAGCATATCGATTTGGCGAAAAACGAAGTATAAAAGGTCAAATTTCTGCCAGGATCGAATCTTCCTTTGACCCCATTTGCAACGTTAAACCACAATATCCATCATCATAGTCATCGTCATCATTACCGTTGCTCTTGTTTGGGAACGAAACACACCGATCAGCGCCAGCGTCTTTTCACGTCAACCCTAAATTGAATTCAAAACCACATTGTGTAGTTTCTCATGTTTCCGTTGTTGGTCTTCCAACTCCTTTGCTGGTTTGTTGAAAATTGCTATTACCATGTTACTGCAGAGGTTGGTACAACTACGACATGCGAATATTAGTGGGTGGTTACTACCAAGGACAAACAAAATAAGGGTATTCGTCGTTGTCAACGTGCTATCACCATCATTACTGTCTGTGCCAGTTGGATGGTGAATCCCTACCCCAACAGCTCGTTAGCTTTCGCTCGCGAAGAGATGCCTGAACGTCTGTCCGGGGCGCTCCGTTGAATGCCAAATGCCACTTTTCCAGCTATGTATGTACGTACGACGATGATGGGTTGAACCGGATCGAAAGAAGAAAATCAGTGACCCAGTTATTTGCGGACTAACAAATTTAGACACCACTATACTGCCTGCGGCGACTAGTGCCATTCTGTGAACACACCATATTCGCTGGGAAGAAGAAACCACATGGTTTTACGAGTGTTTGATTACCGGATCTGTGATTTGTGGAGTTAGTGCATCATATTTATTTTTTCTCGAGCAGCATGTGATATAAAATTCAACACGCGAGCAGCTGGTTCAATCGATAGTTTGGTGAACTTTTGAGAAGAAGGTTAAGCTCAAGAAGTGATCGAAGCCACTAATTGGAAAAGTTGAGCAGAGTTTGCGGAAAACGTCTTCGAGGGAAACAACAGAAGCTGCACCACTCGTACACACACTCTCTTGCCACCACTCTGGATAGCATCGTTGCTTTTGCGATCGGCACGTGACAGGTAAGAAATCTCGGCCAGCCTTCTGGCCGCGGAGTTGGGAAAGTGTCAACTCATTTAATCTGTTTTCCCACCGTCGTCGTGATTGGCATCCAATCTGGGTCCTTATCAAGCTTGGGAAAAGTTTGGATGATGGTGCTCGACAGCGGTTAGACTTGTCGGTCGTTGATATTGTAAAGATAATTTAAAGAGTTAAATTTGAAACTATCAATGATAGCGAGGTATAGATTATAATGATTCATCAACATAGTAGAGCATCAAAATAAAAAAAAAAAACACAAATTTCGATAATAATATCAATTTTCTCTTATATTCTAGTCCTATGGTTTCAAGATCAAAAAAAAAAAAAATCACTAGTTCATCATACTGATAATATTTAAATTTAGAATTTAAAATATTCAAGAACAAATTACTTACAATATTTGCTTTCAATACTTCTGAAGTTTTAAATCTTCGAAATATCTTCCAAAACCATAAACAATATAGATTAATTACACATTATTCCTTTTTGGACCATTTATTCACCATAGACCAATAGCCCAATCGTCGAAGTAAGCTCAAACTTCTGGGGATAGTATGTTTATGCTCAACTGCCACTCTAGAGTACCCTCGAACAAACAATTTGCACAAGAGTTAGACTAGATAAAAGGCCCTGGGTAACGCAAACACTGAATGATAATTGGTTGGGGTGGTTCATCGCAGTATATCTCGATTATAAAAGAATAGAGCATTTCCAGCTAACGCACGAATCGCGTAGCCACGAGCTTATTCAATTTAGTTTCGCTCATGTATAAACTTTTATCCAAAAATGATTTTCGTGTTATTTGTTTTGGATCGTATCGTAAAGTAGTTGAAAATGTTCACAACAGCCTGAAAAATAGTATGTAAAATGTCGGAAATAAACAAACAAACAAACAAACAGTATGATTCAACTTTTGAGTAATTTTATTATTGGAGAAGGCCTTGAAAAAAGAAAAAGCAGTCTAGATTTTCTTAAAATAACACTGCGAAACAAAAATTAACTTTTGTTCTGTCTTTAAAGTAAACTTATGTATCTCTGACAGATTTTGGGTCGCTGAATCCGAACCATAGCTCAGATTTTCTCCAGCACGTCCAGCACAATATTGAGCTATACCTCAATTTATAGGATAACATGTGTGATTTCGGTTATTTTTACCAAGCCATTAAGCATGGAAATTATTTTTTAAAGCAATCAAAGCATGTATCAGTCAATTAGGAAATTTGATTTTGTAACACGAAATATTTTGCATAAATGTTAATTGACCGATAAACACTTTGATTGCTTCGAAAAATAATTTCCATGCTTCATGGCTTGCCGTCAAAAAAGCCCAAAATTACACATTTTGCCCCATGAATTGAGGTATAGCTCAAAATTGTGACGTGCTGGAGCAAATTTAAGCCCGGATTCGGATGCAGCGACCCAAATCTGCCAGAGATATATAAGTTCGTGTTTGAGACAAAAAAAAATATTTCGCTGTGTAAATGATTACTGGGACATTGATATGGATTATTGGACACATGTTTTTAAAAATGTGCACAGCACACCATCTAAAAGAAATGGAATCGAAAAATGTACGATAATGTTCGAAAATTTTATTTATTTATTTTTTTGCGCCAATGTATTCATTTCCAGAATGTTTATGGTACAGACAAATTATTATTTTTTTTAATTAAAAAATGTCATTTTTGAATAATCCCTTCTTCCATACTCTTCTAAATTGTATGGGTGTAAAAAAGAGGGCCATGATTCCATTTTCAGTACAAAAAGTGTTTTCAAACAACAATTTTTCGATAGCGGGTATAACTTTTAACTTTTTAATAGTTTTTTTTGTTTTTTTTTTAATATTTGCATCGGCCTTATAGCAAAGAACGGAATTTTATAACGCTTAAGAAAAAATAGACGATTTTCAGGGTTGACAATTTTGTTAATTTTGAGGATTGTTCTACTATCGAAAAAAAGAAAACTGGAAAATTCTGATTATTTGAATAACTACAATAATCAGAATTTTCCAGTTTTTTTAACCGTTCAATATTAATTTGCTGCAGATTATTGAAACGCTGAAAAATCTTTAAAAATTTGCCTTTTGTGCATATTTCTATTTTGTGGGGTGTATTAATTCATATTTTCAATAATACCAAACATTATCCAAAGTTCTTCTCTAACTTCTAGCCTCAAAATTTGTAAATATATTTTTTTTATCTGTAATAACGAGATTTTTAGCCCTAGGCTAGTTCATCTCGGGACCCACGCTTTACTTCCCTTCCGAAGGAAGAACTCACACATTTTGTGAGTTTGTCGGGAGTGGGATTCGATCCCAGGTCCTCGGCGTGATAGTCAAGTGTTCTAACCATCACACCCTGGGGGCCCATATAGCCGAGGCGGTAAACGCACGGGTATTCAGCATGACCATGCTGAGGGTGACGGGTTCGATTCCCAGTCGGTCCAGGATCTTTTCGTAAAGTAAATTTCCTTGACTTCCTTGGGCATAGAGTATCTTCGTGCCTGCCACACGATATACGTATGTAAAATGGTCATTGGCAGAGGAAGCTCTCAGTTAATAACTGTGGAAGTGCTCATAGAACACTAAGCTGAGAAGCAGGCTTTGTCCCAACGAGGACGTTACGCCAAGAAGAGATAGAGAGAGAACCATCACACCAGATCCACTCCACCTATTTGTAAATAGCTTTAGATGCTTGAATTACAAGTTTAAAGTGTTTTGACTTCACTATTCACTTTTACAAAAAGAAAAAACCCTAATTAATCCACCTAGCGGTGATGGCGCCTTTCTCGTGCCTTCGAAAACAAATTTCAATACAACTCAAGTGACATGTTGATGAATATCGCACTTTCATACGTTTAACCTTTCAGGACGCGCGCCATCAAGCAACCGACACTGCACCGCGCTTGCGCTGTATACGAAAAGCGAGGTTTTTTGATGGTTTTTTTACAACAGCGCGCGCGCTGAAGGGTTAACAGAAATCCATTTTATGGCATCAGGGATCATATCGTTTATCTGGTTTTTGATTTTTGAGCCGCAATATTGAATTTTGAGCAGCCGTTTAGGATTAAAGTCCGGCAGCTTGGAAATTGTGGTCGCTATTTTTGGACTCCAAACTTCTTCCCCATACCAGATACACCCATATTGAATGGTTTTAGAGCCCAAAACTCCATTAAACAGCCGCCATTTTGAATGTTGAGACGCCTTCTTGGATATTCTGGTAGCTATTTTTGAACTCCGGTTGCCTTCCCCATACCAAATATGCCCATATTGAACGATTTTAGAGCCTAAACCTTCATTAAACAGCTGTCATCTTGAAGTTTATGCCGCCATCTTGAATTTTGAGACGCCATCTTGGATATTTTGGTCGCCATTTTGGATATTTTAATCGTCATTTTTGGACTCCAGACTTCGTACCAATACCAGATATACCCATATTGTATGGTTTTGGAGAGCTCCATTAAACAGAAGTCATTTTGAGTTTTGAGCTGCCATCTTGGAATTTAGACCACCAGATACTCTGTTTGTCATTTTTGGAGTTCAGATTTCTTCCACATATAAAATATACTCATATTGCATGGTTTCAAGTCCCAAAATTCCATTAAACAGTAGCCAGCTTGAATTTTGAGACGCGATTTCGGATATTTTGGTCGCTATCTTGGATATGTTAATCGTCATTTTTGGACTCTAGACATCTCTCCAATACCAAATATTGCATGGTTTTAGAGCCTGAAACTCCATTAAACAGCCGCCATCTTGAATTTTGGACGGATATCGTGGAATTTCTGGTCTCCCGTGTTCATTTCCGCATAAAATTCGTAAACCATGCTAAAGGTTACAAAAATCGACGCAGTTTGATAAGTCGCACGATGGGGCTTGGTTCAGTTTTATATACGGCCAGTTCCGCCGGTGCTGGTCTGAATCACTGAAATGGCCATAACTCCGGAACGCCTCGACCTATCCGAACCATTTTTAATAACAAACAATGCGGTAAAATTCCGGTTTGATTCAAGCTGTAATCCGAAAGTGCCTTAAAAATGAGTGAACTTTTTTTACGCACATACATACATACATACACAATAGACTGGGTTAACAAAGTCGTTTTTCTGGAACACAGCTTCTCCGATTCCTTTTGGCGTCCAAAACAACTGTGCAAAATTTGGGAGCGATTGGTTGCGTCCCCGTATTCCGCATTGCGATTAAAATTTGTATCGAAAAACGTGCTTTTTTGCATTTTCTCCTAAATTGATTTTTTTTTTGTCTAAAACGATCTAACTAATGACGTTGAAGTATAGCCTAGGATATGCTGAACAACTTTTTCGAATTGCGCACAGTGATCCAACACTAGTGAAAAAAGTTATAACGTGCAGATTGCCCAGTGGTGCTTAACATTCAACATGTAAAGGATAACATCAACAAAATCTCAACTTTTGACCTAAGTTACCAAGGGAATAACTTTTTTCACAAGCGTCGGATTACTTTGCGGTCTTCAGCATAGTTTTCCGGCTTATCCTAGGCTATACTTTAACGTCATTAGTTACATGGTGTTAGGCAAAGGAATTCAAATTATGAATAAAATGCAAAAAAGTACGTTTTCTCATACTAAATTCCATACAAATTTCAATCGCAATGCGGAATACGGGGACGCAACCAATCGCTGCCAAATTTTACACAGTTGTTTTGGACGCCAATACAGATTGAAAAACTTTGTTCCGGGTTGATGCGATTAAATTATTTTTTTCCATACAACGTTGACCCACTCTAATACACACATACAGACATCATCTCAATTCGTCGAACTGAGTTGATTGGTATATGTTACTTGACCCTCCCAGCTTTCTATCGAAAATTGTTTTTTTTTAGTGAACATATAGCCTTTCAGTACACTTCGGTGTACGAGAAAGGCAAAGCAATACTTTCGAGCTTATTTGCTTTAGAAGTTATTTAACTAAACCAATAGATTGAAAGATCTTTTTTGATAGAAAATTTAATAAACTTTCGAATGAGGGTTAAAAAGCGGCGATAAGTTTGACCATTTTCAAGTAACATCCAGTTTGAGGCAAGCAAAGTCAAAAACATGTAAAGTTCAATTACTATGTAACGGTTGAGACTTGAACATATGCGTACACATTTTTTCACCATTTATTATCCTCTATCACTCCTTAAAAAGTTTGCATTCACCCATCGGGATCCCCTGGAACCGGTTCCAGAAAACTACCGGTTCAGATATGGTATGACACTGTTTCCCTACTAACCGTTCATCAGGTTATCGAAAATGCTGCTGTTTGATGTGTCGCATGCATGGGTTTGGTTCTCTTTCATATTTGGCCATTTCCGGCGGGACATATAGAACCGGTTCCGGAGCACTACCGGTTCAGATATGGTCTGATACTGTTTTCCTGCTAACCGTTCATCAGGTTATCGTAAATGCCGCTGTTTGATGTGTTGCATGAATTTTTTATGTTCAATTTTATATTTGGCCACTTCCGGCGGGTTTGCCAGAACCGGTTCCGGAACACTACCGGTTCAGATATGATCTGATACTGTTTTCCTGCTAACCGTTCATCAGGTTATCGAAAATGCCGTGGTTTGATGTGTCGCATGCATGGGTTTGGTTCTCTTTTATATTTGGAAACTTCCGGCGGGACATCCGGAACCGGTTCCGGAACACTACCGGTTCTGATATGGTCTGAGACTATTTTCCTGCTTACCGTTCATAAGATGATCGAAATTGTCGTGGTTTGAAATGTCGCATGCATGGGTTTATTGCATTTTCATGTCTGGCCGCTCCCAGGGGTAGCGGACCGGAACACCTAAATGGCCATAACTCCGAAACAGCTGTACCGATCTGAACCATTTTCAATAGGAAACAATGGGACTATATGCCGCGTCGAATGAACCGTCGGTCATTAAAATCGGTTGAGGTTTACTGCCAAAAAGTGATGTGAGTTTTTTGTACACACACATACACACATACACACACACGCACACACATACACACACACATACACACACACAGACATCACCTCAATTCGTCGAGCTGAGTCGATTGGTATATGTGACTCGACCCTCCGGGCCTTCTATCAAAAAGTCATTTTTGGAGTGAACATATAGCCTTTCCAGTACACTTAGTGTACGAGAAAGGCAAAAAAAAAAGAAAAATGACATTTTAAGAAAAACTAGAAAAGGATGAGCAAATTCCTTTAAAGTCCACTACTTTGCAAGCAGATAGGCCTATTTCATCTGCGACATACAGACTTTTTCAGTGTCGAGTGCTCGACTTGAAGAAATAGGCCTAAGATAAGCAAAGTAGTGGAATTAAAAGGAGTTTGCCCGTCCTTTTTTAGTTTTTCTTCAAAAGCAGAGTTTAAAATTTTTATTTTCAATGAGTGAAATTCATCGTGAAATTTGATAATTCTCAACTGAGAGATCAAAATAAAATTCATTTTATTGAATGAACTTTTTCAACTATTCATTCATTTTTCTGTCACTGACAATTTTCATTGAGAAATAAAACTGGACCGTAACTCCCGATTATACTTCCAATCACCTCAAAACTTGTGTATAGTAGTTAATTAGAAAAATAATTATCTTCTCTATTCTTCCATTAAGTCGGACTGTGCATCTGTTAACAGAAATTGAACATTTTACGACGTGCGAAAAAATATTCGTGACAGAGAATTGAATGAAATAAGAGAGGCATTCAGCTGACAATGATTGTAGCCAAACGCGAATGAAAAAATGAGAATGTCAGTTTTCACTTTCAATCTTCGAATTTTTTACTCTTTGTTCAAAAGTCATTTTTGTTTTTTTTGCAAAAGTGAATAGTGAAGTGTTTTAAATTTTTAACTAATAATTCAAGTATAAATGTTCTACAGTATGACCCATAAAAAAATGCGACGTTCCATTTTTTGCGGTATTTGATGATTTTTAATGAAATAATCCTAATGAATTACACTCTTAAAAAATTGGAAATTTACACGTGACGTAAACCATCAACGTACGTAAACATTTCATGACTGAATGGAAAATTTGTCTCAATTTTACATCCATCATGTAAGTTCGAGTTGGCTGCACAAGATATCAACAAACCTATCTGACCAGATAAGTAGAAACAGTTTTACATTTATCATTCGTCTCGCAACTCGGTGATACAGCCGAGAGGTAAAGTACGTGTCTCTCAATCAGCGGACCAGAGTTCGAATTCAGTTATTATTTTACTTACATATGTTTTATCTCTCGCTTCGGCTCTAGCGATTGCTAGCTCGGGTTTATTTGTGATAGAAGACGTAAATTTATGTCAAACGTGCCGCTCCTTTTATGTGCATCCAAGTCATCTTAAATTTACATGATTTTTTCTAAGAGTGTAAGGAGGTGGTTATCATACAGGATAACTTGAATTTATTTTAAAATATCCATTGGTTACGTATGTGCGATGCCACCTAATTAGCATAGCATAGCATAGCAAGAATACTTGCACAAATCTTGGATGGAGTTGCAAAGTTGAATATTTCCATTGACATTGCTGATGTCGCTACTATCTACAATGCCATAGATTCACTCAGCTCCACACACCTGGCCAAGTCCTTGCAAGCATTTATAAATTCCTTCATTAACTTAGAAAGAGCCCAGAACTGAAGCATCTTCCAATAGATGAAAGGATGTTGAAAATAGCGAATTTTCAACTTATATGCAGTTATAAAGTAAATATACTGAAATAGAAGTATTTATATATAAATAATATTGGAAAGATCTCACCAATTGTTGTGGGGTTTTTGTGGTTCAATGCCGATCATCTAATTGTCTTGATCAATGTTCTTCTCCCTTACAGGAGCGATGCATGCACAGCAAAGAACAACACAATCGTATGTGCGATGCCACCTAATTGCCAACAAATTCTCTTTGTTTCACGAATTGACATAAAAAATGTTAAACACATGGAAATCATGCAGAAATATGTACTCTTGAAAACGCCCACGCTTAGGAAACTGGTTGAAAACAACATCAGATGCATAGGAACCAAAAACTAAAAAAAAATGAAATATATATTTAATCCACCCAGAGGAGATGGCGCCTTTCTCGTGGCTTCGAAAAACTTATTTCAACAAAACTCAAGTGATATTTTGATGAATATCGCACTTTCATACGTTTAACAAAAATCAATTTCGTGGCACCAGAAATTGTATCTTTTGTCTGGCTTTTGATGTTTGTGCCTTAAACTCTCAAAATAAAGCCGCAATTTTGAATTTTGAGCCACCATTTTGGATTTAAGTCCGCCATCTTGGAAATTCTTGTCATAATTTTGGACTCCAGACTTCTTCCTCATACCCATACCCAAAACTATATGTACCCATATTAAATGGTTTTAGCGCCTGAAACTCCATTAAACAGCCGCCATCATGGATATTAGACCGCCATCTTGGTTATTCTAGTTGCTATATTTGAACTCCGGAAATCCTCCCTATATCAAATACATATAACCCTCATTGTATGATTTATTAGTCCAAAACACCATTGAATAGCCGCCATCTTGAGTTTTGGGATGCCATCTGAGAATTAAGATCGCCATCTTGAAAAGTCTGGCAGCCATTTTTAGACTCCGGACTTACTCTCCATATTGTATATACCCAATACCCATATTGCAAGGTTTTAAGGCCGAAAACTCCATTGAACAACCGCCATTTTGAGTCTGGAGTCACCATCTTAGATTTTGGACCACCATCTTGGATAATTTTGGTCGTCATACCAATTATACCCATATTGCATGATTTTAGGACTTAAAACTCCTACAAATAGCCACCGTTTTGAATTAGGAGCTGCCATCCAGAATTTTAGACCGCTATCTTGTATACTTGCTTTTTATTCTTAACCACTTTACCTTATTTACAGTTTTTTGTCCACTTGGGCACTACGTGAGCGATTCCGTTTGGCAGCTGCATTCAGAGATGGAAACACTCTCATCGTGAATCAACTCGCGAGTGTAAAACCAGCAAACGGTTTACTCACGGTGCCGAGAGTAAGCCATGTGTGAGTTTATTCGCACCCGCTTGCTTCACGAGTATGAAGCAAAACAAAAACAAAAACACTCATGAATTTTTATTCGCGAAGAACAAGTGGAGATGCGGGAATTGCATTTTAGTGCGATTTTAATAGCAAAACAAGTAATTATCCATCAGATAGTAGTGTTTTGTGCTTTATTGTTCCTGAAAAGTAAATCTGTCGGCCGTGTAAATTCGTTTTTTCACAAAATTGAAAAATGTTCAGAGTTGCTTCGCGAATCAATCATGAGTGCGACCAGCTTCGTTAGCTCGCGAGTGAAGGAAGTGCGAATATATTCTGGCTTCTGTTGTTCACGAGTAGGATAGCTTTGCGTTTGTGTCTGCTCAGCTGCATTCCTCACTGTTTTCCATCACTGGCTGCATTTACACTTTTTGTGCAACACCTAAATGTATTCTATTATTCTATTATATCCATTTTATCAAACTGATTGCTGTTTGCTTTGGCCAACTCAGAAGCCGCCATCTTGAATTTTGGGTTTTAGGCCACCAACTTGGATATTCTGGTCACCATTTTTGGACTCCGGACATCTTCCCCATACCAAATATACGCATATTGCATGGGTTTAGAGCATAAAACTCCTTCAAAATAGACGCCATTTTGAATGTTGAACCTCCATCATGGGTTTTGAGCCGCCATATTGAATATTAGGCCGTTATCTTGAATTTTGGGCCGACATCGTGAAATTTCTGGTCTCCAGTGTTGATTTTTGCACAAAATTCGTTAACCATGTTACAAAAATCGCCGTAGTTTGATGTGGGCTTGGTTCAGTTTTATATACGGCCAGTTCTACCGGTGCTGGTCGAAATGGCCATAACTCCGGAACGCCTTGACCGATCCGGACCATTTTCAATAGCAAACAATGCGGTAAAATTCCGGTTCGATTCGTGCCAAAATCCGTAAAATAGGCCAATTAGAAGTGCCTTAGAAATGAGTGAACAGAACATACAGACATACATACATACACACATACAGACATCATCTCAATTCGTCGAACTGAGTCGATTGGTATAAGTGACTAGACCCTTCGAGCCTTTTTTTCGGAAAATCGTTTTTTGAGTGAACATATAGCCTATCCAGTACACTAAGAGTACGAGAAAGGCAAAAATAATTTCTTGCAAATGTTAGCTCATAAACCCACGTTTATAATTGACATAAACACGTGGTAGTTAAAAATAGTTTGATGCATCGTGATGTATGAACCGTCATTATAAAAAAACAGGTTGATGGTCACGATCGTGATACAACCACAATTGAATATTAATAGTTCATAGAGAATTTCATTAAAAATCGCCTAGTATTTCAAATCGCTCAAAATATCAATTCCCTGGATGAAATTTTTGGAAATGTTCCATCGTGGATTTTTTTTGTCGTTATCTCGTTAATAAAGACAAAAAAAAAATCCCTCGATGGAACATTTCCAAAAATTTCAGAGATGATACCTGGATACTATATCTTTCGAATGGTGGGTACCGCATAGATGGGTATTTTATTTTGTTAATAACGGCTTTAGACACACCGTGATTATTTCCTGAAAATGTTTATTTGTCGTACACTACAATTTTTAGTAAATGTCCCATAATTTAAAAGACAATATTTTCTTCTAACTTGTTCAAATCGCTAACGGACGCCTAAAGACCTTGTCTAGCTATGAAAGTGCTGTTCTCGAAATAAAATTTGATTGAATGTGATTGAGAGCTATTTAACGATAATTACAGCCTTAAAAACGACCTCTAACGCATGGACGTTTTTGAGATCCTTATGTTCAACATTATTTTTCTTCAAAGGTGTATGATTAAAATCACTAAATGTTTTTATGCCATTATTAAACTAGTGCCTCGACTATATTATCCATTAGATAAATGCATGGTTTATCATGTGAACAATTTCTTCAAAAACTTTCCCATTTTTTATGGGTCATACTGTACAGTAAAAAAAACTCGAATAACATTTTATAAGTTCCCATATATGATGGTATTTATTTTTATCCACTGCAACTTGAAAACGGTTGGATAAAAGTAAGATTTTTGTATTTTTTTTTGTAAGTCCCATAAAAATAAAACCGTTGTTCGAAAAGTAAAGGTGCTCAACCCTTCAAAGATAGATATACATATTTGCGGCATTTTTTTTGTAATATGTTTGCAACTTCTGATTTTTTCCAGAATTTGAGCATTTTTTATGAACCGTAAAGCATTATTGAAGGGTATTTGGTTTTTAAAATATTGTGTTTATATTGACAGCAGAACCTTTTTTGTGCTTATAAAAGGATTATTTTTTCACAACGCACAGTGGAAAAATAGAATAAACCGCGAATAAATTCAATATCTTAGAGTGAGTGGAAGTATTTTGATTTCTTTTTGACACAAACTTCAAAAACAGTTTCATATAAGAAGGGTGTCATACGCCGCACGATGCTGATGGGCAGTATACCAATACATAGTGGAATTTGGGGTGAAACAAGAAATGTATTAAATCAGAGAACCGTGAGACGATGCGAACTGCTTCCATTCGATTCTCCCAACAATTTCAAATTATATTTAAATAAACAGGAGAAATTGGGGTAAACCAAGCAACATATCAGTTCACAGAGCTTGCAGCAATCCAAATCACTTTCATTCGATTCTTCGAGTAATTTGACATAAGGATAGTCCGGTTTCATCAACCATGTATCAACTCCGAGTAGTGATATCAATTAAGTATTCAAAGATTATAGTGAAATTGGGTTATAATTGTCAGAAATACGTGCAAAACATACAAACAAATCACGGAATAGGGGCAAAACAAGCAAGGTATTAGTTCGGAATATTCGTGCGGCAACCTGAACCACTTCCATTTGACTCCCCGAGCAATTTCACTTACGAAAAGACCTACTATATCGAAAATATTAGAATCCTAGCAGAAATACGAGGAAAATTTTCAAATAAATAGAGTATATTGGGGTAAAACAGATATGTTTCAGTTTTGAACGCTGCGCGGTAGTTCAAAAAGCTCGTTTTAATACTCCGTGTAATTTTAAATAAGGCTGGTCAAGCTCTTATCGGTTACGTTTTACTCTGGGGAAAGACGCATGTGAAAGTTTCGAAGAAATATGGAATATCGGGATTATTTGAAAACAAAAAGGCAATATTCAAAGCCGTTTGATGAAGCAAACCAGCTTCAATTTATACTACGAAAGTTTTTACACAAGTACGAGTTAAATACACCATTTATTTTGCACTCCAATCGGGAATGAATTAGGAAAATTCCAAAAATGTTAGAGAGAGTGGGGCAAAACAAGCTTTATACAACTATTTCCAGCATCGTGCGGCGTATGACACCCCATTTATCTTAAACTATAGAGATTTTTGCATTGTGTGTCACAAATTCATCCAAATCCTTCCACTCCGAGCAAAGATATTGAATTTATTTTTACATTTTACTCATTTTTTTTCCACTGTTCAATGTCTAATACGCAAGGATAATTCTTTAAAAGCGTAATATCTTAGCTTCCAAACAAGATATTTTATTTCTTTTATTTTAAGAAATGACCCATATTAAAATCGGGTAAAACTTTCATGATTGAAATTTTAAAAATAAGTACATGTATTTTTTTGGCAAATTTTGATGAAAAAAGCTCAAAAATTAGTGCTTTTATCAAGAACAAAAATGTTTCTAAGGACCATATGAAGCCCGTGGTGCAGTGGTCACACATTCGCTTCATAAGCGGATGGTTATGGGTTCATTTTCTACCCGTCACTTGCAATTATTCGTTAGTTGTACTTCAGCTTTCTGCAGAAAAATAATTACTGCAAAATTTCAAATTTATGACATCTAAAAGAAATTTGCTATGAATTTTTCTATCAGTGTTTTTTTTTAGAAGTTCTTAAATATCCAGAAACATCTCCGAAGACAACATTTCAATTCAACAGGCTGTTTCCGAGTTATAATCTTTGGATGAAGAAAATTGCATTTTCTTCAAACATATTCCAAAAGTAGGTGAGAAAAATGTTAACCCGGGAGCGGTCGCGTCGTGTACTGAGTACACGCACCATGAAAAATACACGCTTTTGGTACATAGCGTGAGCGTGGCGTCGTTACAGGTAGTCAAAGACGCGACTGCTCGAGGGTTAAATATTTAATTATGCAAAAAACACAAATCAATCAAACTTGATGATCTATTTTTTTTTGTCTCCGCCACTTAATTCAGTTCTTCCAAAATATTTCGTTTCTTGTTAATAGAATAGCAATCTACAGCTTATTTACACACCATTCCTTGTAGATCCAGTTTTTCTCTTCAAAGAAATCTAGGTATATTTTTGGTCCACCCCCACTCTAGATTACCCTTGGGAAAAACATTTGCACAAGAGTTAGACTACATGGAACGCAAACACTGAATCATGATGGTTTATTATCGCACCCAACTAAACCCAAAAAGTGGTGAGATACTTGAGCGTCAGCGGCAGAAGGTCTCCCAAGAGGTTAGTACCTACCTTCTCGGAAAAAAGCAAGTTGACGTGACAGAGATGGTCTATGATGCGATAGACGATGCGATACATAGATGGTTTATGATCATTTTCTTCTTCGCTTGTTCTAGTCGCCTGAACATGCCATTTTTTTCCTCGGAATGGGTGGGTCTATTTCGCATCAATATTGGAGTAGGAAAGCATAATCATATGTTTTCTGGAATTCTCCTTGTTACGCATGACACCGTATTAGATCATCATAGAGCAATCAACTAAAACATGGGTTTGAAGCGTTAGGGTGATTGGGGATATTTAATAATTCAGGAATAAGTACCTTTTTAAATTTAAATTTGAAAACAAATGAATCCTAGCCAAACGAAATCTAATAACATCTTTATCAATGCACTCATTCCAACATGAAGTGTTTTTTTTTTTTTATATCTGTATTAACGAGATTTTTAGCCTTAGGCTAGTTCATCTCGGGACCCACGCTTTACTTCCCTTCCGAAAGAAGAACTCAAATTTTGCGAGTTTGTCGGGAGTGGGATTCGATCCCAATGAAGTGTTTCACTTTCACAATTTAAGGGAAGACGTATGAATCATATGTTTGTTTCTAAGAATTACCTGGAACACCAAAACATGATATATTTGGAGTGCCTAGGCTATAAGTATCATCCGTTGGTAGTTCAGAAAATAGTTTAATAGCTTAATAGTAGTAATATCTAGTGTGAATTAGTCTGATGGAAATATTATTTTGACTTTTTTTAACAACTCAACCTCTTTTCGACTTTTTTGTATCAATTCTACAATATTTGTAAGAAAATCGATTCTTTACAAAAACTTTAATAACAACTGTTTTTCACCTTTGTTCGCAGAAAACCGTGACATTGGAGCACAGAAACGGGCCCGCAGCAGCCACGTGGTACGCAACGGATCCACCACCGTTACAACTAGAACCGTCGATCCCCCCGTCGCCAGCGGTACATTCCCGACGGCAGCAGCAACGTCCAGCAGACCGGATACCGCACCCCCGCCGGCGGTCCCCATTCGGCAGCACTAGTACAAACTATGACCACTAAGGTGGACGGCCCTGGTGGTCCTCGGAACAACGGTCACGAAATGGCCCCGCTCAATACGCGGGCTCGGGGCGATGGCACGCACGGTGTGACCATCATGCTGTCGCCACCGGACCGATCCTCAGTCGGGTCCCGGGAGGGAGCTGGTCTCCCCGATGGCGACCCGGACCGGGCCGCCTGGTCCGGAAAGATGCAATTTTTCCTCAGTATTATCGGTTATTCCGTCGGGTTGGGCAACATCTGGCGGTTTCCGTACCTGTGCCAGCAAAACGGTGGAGGTAAGTCATTATTCACTGTTACCGATATTTGTTGTTGTAGAAAGTTTGGGTTTGACGCTCTGGTCTATGGCAGAACAGAGAGTAACATTTGGCAGTGAGCCATCCATGCTTCCAGAACGAACGAATAACCTAAATTTCCTTAAAGAGCAAGAATATACTGAAAGCATTCTTTAGTCAGCCTGTGCTGGCAGGCTGAAACGATGGAGGCTGGCAAGCCACGTGGATAAAGGCAAATAATTCACTTTCTCGTGCACATTCTCGCCGCCCTCACTGGAATGGGACTTTCCCCAATAAGCAAGCGAATTTATCCAAGCCAAATTAATTGAAAGTTCCTTATAGGTTACGCTCATACAGCATCAATTCGCGTTGGCTCGTAGCCATCAACAATTGAATCCAGGAGAAAACCTAGCTCCCCTTTTATTACATAACGAATTATTATACTAGAAGTACCAAAATGTAAGCGTTGATATTGTCAGTTGACTGCTCTTTGCGATATCTGAAAAATGTGCATTCACCGTCTTTCATGTAGGAATTACCTTACCGATACCACCCGAGCAGACATAAATACCACAAGCATAATAAAATATGTTATTTTGGATTAATAACTGCATAATGGAGGCCCCCACGGAACCTGTTCCAGGCGCTTTGAAGCGGAAATATCTGTTGATACAGACCTCAGTCTATCATTTTTGCCCAATTCTCTTGAAATCATGAAGATTGATACGTCACAAGGCATGTTTTGGTTGCAAACCAGAAATGTCCCCGATGATGACCGGGGTTCCGGATGTTCCGGGTGGCCATTTAAGTTGATACAGACTTCAGTCTATCGTTTCCTTTTTTTTATTCGTAACCACTTATCCTATTTTACAGCTCTTTTGTCCACTAGGGCACTACGTGACCGATTCCAATTGGCGGCTGCACTTACACTTGTACAGCGCCTAAATGTATTCTATTATATTCTTATTCTACTATATCGGAACTGGTTTGCCATTGTGCTGCTTTCACTTTTCTACCCTGTCCTTGGTAGAATGATGAGCATGATGATGAAATAATGTGTGGTTGTTGTCCCTTTTCCAGTCCGATTGAAGGTGTCCATTATGGGTTGCCGTTCGCCGATATCCAATTATCCGGGTCCGTTTGAGCTATGAGAGCTCAGATGAGGGTCAAGTGCCAGTCGCTCTCGGGGGGAAGAGCAACTGACGAAGTGCCGGGGCTGGGATCGAATCCATGACCATCCGCTTATGAAGCGAACGTGTAACCACTGCACCACGGGCCCCGGCAGTCTATCGTTTCAGACGTATTCATTTGAAATCATGAAGATTGATATGTCGCACGGCATGTTGATATTGAAAACCAGAAGTGTCCCCAGTGAGGCCCCACGGAACTTGTAACGGTGATCCGGATGGGTTAACTTATTCAAATATGGTTACCGCAGTTGTGTTTCACTGTTTGCAACAAAGCTTTTGCTGAAAATTAATGGAGCGAACACAATTGCAACATGAAATAATCACTTTCAGTCATTTTAGCAACCCCCCTGACCCCAGGACAATCCGAGATATCCCCAGAATGATTCTAAATATTGCAGGCCACTGGAGTATAATAAACTTACACCGATTGATGATCCATTGATGACGATTTGGAAAAAATTGGATGAAAATTGACGAAATGCCAGCATTTTGAAAATGAGTTGTCGGGGGTCGGGTACGTGAAAGTTAATCTCAACATTTTTTTTTTATTATACTACTGCTTATAGCATAGCATAGCTGACATCAGCGTGCCCCCCCCCCCCCTAGCCATCAGATTTTTTTTAATTCGAGTCAACTCAAAGATTATCAATAATTCAAAGCTCCAGGAAAAAATCTCAAGAAATAATCTATTCTAATAATTAGGGATTTACCCATAATTATCAAACCTTATTCACTTGAAAATCAAGTATTCCTTTAAAAGAATCTTTTTAATCTTATCATACAATTCTTGAAAAATAAAAACCTTGCTTGAATGGATAAATATAAACATCACAATTATTCATGGAATATAAAAACAACATAAAGATGATGAACCTGGGCTTGTTAGGGGATTATTTGTAAGTAAAAACGAAAATCGTGTTAAGTACTGTTCCTTTGAATTCCACTAAGAATTTGCATCCTTTGACAGATACGTATTTCGACCTCAACTGTAAGATCGTCTTCGCTGTCTTGTACTTGACTCGATAACATGCCAAAATTTCCAGATATGCCAGAACCGGTTCCGGTAGGGAAAAGAAGGACTTTGTAGAACCATATGCTGCTATAAAGTGTAGTAGCACATAATTTACGAATTTTCACTACTATTCAATTCAAACAAACGCCTGAGCGTGACGCAAAATACCTGGGATTAATAAGTTTTTTCAAGGACACATTCAGAAATTCCTTCAGGTATTTCTTCAGGAACTTCTCCAGGGATTGTTTCAGGAATTCCTCAAGGGAATTCTCCAGGAATTTCCTTTTCGTGAATTCCTGCATGGGCGTTTTTCAGGGTTCCGATAGTGATTGTTTCAGGGTTTGTTCTATGAAATGCTTCTGGAATTTTTTCCTTCAGATTTTTACAGGTACTTCTGCAAGGATGCATCAACGAATTGATCCAGGATTTTTTACATAGCTTCTATGAGTGATTCCATTATGGATCCAGAGTTTTCTTTTTTTTTTCAAGAATTCCTATAGGGGTTTCACTTTTTTCGAGGATTCCTCCAGGGATTTTCATAGGAATTTCAACAAAGAATCTTTTAGGTATTTCTGCAAGTGTTTCTTCAGAGATTTCTTCAGGGATTTTTCCATATACTCCTTCGAGAATTCCACTAGAGATTGCTCCAATGACTCAATCTGGAATAGTTCGAAGTGTTTCAACAGGGATGTCTCCCAGAAATCCTTTAAGAAAATTATCTAAAAACTTATACATGAATGCTTTGAATAAAAGATGTGTTAAACAATCTTTTGGTAGTCCATGCAAAGGAATTGTTACAGGGATTTGTTAGGAAAGCTTTCCTGAGATTTCCTGAAGATTTTTTTATGGAATTGCTTCCGGGATTCCTCATGGGATTTCTTCAGGGATTCCTCCAGATTTTCCTTTAAGAATACCCCGGGAATTTCTTTTGTGATTCTCTCAGTAACAACTCCAGTGATTATTTTATAAATTCCTCCAAGGATTTCCCCAGAAACTTTTGGTAAAATTCCTTCAGAAGTTTCTCTTGAAATTCTTTCAGGAACTCCTCCAGGAATCAATCCAATACTCCCTCCAGGGACTTTTTAGGGATTCCCTTAGGAATGTCTTTTAAAATTGCATCCGTTATTCCTTCTGGAGTTTCTTCAGGAACTCCTGCAAGGATTCCTTCAGGAACTGCTACAGGGACTCCTCAAGGAGTTCCTTTGCGATTTCTTAAGAAACTCATCCTGGGATTCCTCCAGGAATTCTTCCTGGGATTTCCCAGGAGTTCTTTCTGGCATTCCTTTAAAAAAAATTCCAAGGCTTTACTCGAAAATTTCTTTTGATTCTTTTATGAACAACTTATGTTAAAAATTTCTCCTAAGATTCTCCCAGGAATTTTTCTTAGGATTCCTTCAGGAATTCCTCCTTGTGTTCTTTAACCCTTTGGGGACGGATGGATCATATGTGCCCAGCCAAGAAAATCGATCATCACCAACGCGTTCTAGACCAGCGCGGCAGCATCCAGAAAGGTGAAAATTCAATATCCAAAGGGTTAAGGCACTCCTCCAGGGATTAATCCAGTACTTCCTCTAGGAACTGTTTAGAGATTCCCTTAGGAATTTCTCTTGAAATTTCTTCCGCGATTCCTTCTGGAGTTTCTTCAGGAATTCATCCATGGATTTCTTCAGGAACTGCTACAGAGACTGCCCCACGAACACTTTTAAGGATTCCTTGAGGATTTCTCCAAAAATTTCTTCTGCGATTTCTTCAGGAAATTATCCTGGTATTCCTCATACGAATTCCTTAAGGAGTTTGCTCTACGAATTACTTCCGGGATTCCTAAAAGAATTCCACCAGGAGTCCTCCTAGGCATTCTTCTAGCTATTTATCCAGGCATTCTTCCAGGGATTCCTCCTTGCAGAGATTTCTCCAGGAATTCTTTCAGAGATTCCTCCAGGAATTCCTCCAGATCTTTCTCCAGGAAATGCTTCAGGGAATCCTTCAGGAATTCCTAAAGGAATTCCTCCAGGAATTTCCCAAAGAACTCCTCCAGAAGTTTCCCCCAGCATTTATTCAGGAATTCATGCAGACATTCCTCCTGCAATTTCTCCAGGGTCTCCTCGTGGAATTTCTTCAGAAATTACCCCAACACAAAGTCTTATATGATGTTGCATAGGATGCTAAAGTGGAGGCCATATGCATACATGTTTCCATTTAACTGCGTGTAAAGTGTCCGTATATCTCCTCCAGATTTGCATCCTATTCAACATCATATGCGATCGTGTGTTGACTGGGCAGGAATTTGTTGAGGGATTCCTCCAGGAATTGATCTACCTGCCGATACCTTCGAAAAATCCTGTCAGCAATTCATCCAGGAATTTTTCCAGGAAATCCTCCCAGAATTCCCCTAGAGATTACTTCAGGAATTTCTGCTGGGCCTCATCCCAGGATTTCTCCAGGGATTACGCAAGGGTTTTGTCTAGAAGTTCCACCAGGCATTCCTCCAGGATTCTTTCTAGATATTTTTACAGGAATTGATTCAGGAATTCCTCTAGGAATTCCTTCTCGAGAATTCCTCCTAGGATTCCTACAGATTTTTTTTTAAGATTCCCTAATTCAAATTCCTCAAGAGATTTCTTCACATTTTTTTTTCTAGGAATTCCTCCCAGAATTGCTCCAGGAATTTCTTCAGAAATTCGCCCAAAGAATCCTCCTGAAATTTATCTAGGAGTTATTCTAAGAATTCCTCAAAAGATTTATTTAGAAACTTCTCTAGGGATTCCTCCCAGAATTCATCCAGGAATTCCCCAGAAGTTTCTCCCAGCATTTATTCATGAATTCATGCAGACACTCCTTCAGGAATTTCTCCAGAGTCTCCTCGCGGAATTTCTCCAGATATTACATCAGGAATTTTTTGAGAGTTTCCCTTAGGAATTTCACCAGGAATTGATCTAGGAATATCTTCGAAAACTATGTCAGAAATTTATCCAGGAATATTTCCAGGAAATTCTCCAGGAATACCTTCAGGATTTTTCAGGGATTCCTCCAGGAATTTCTCCAGGAATTCCTTCAGGGATTCCTCCAGGGATTCCTCCAGGAAATTCTTCAGAAATTCCTTCAAGGATTCTTCCAGGAAATCCTCCTGGAATTTCTCAAGAGATTTTTTCAGAAATTTCTCCAGGAAATCCTCCCAAAACTCCTCTGGAGATTACTTCAGGAATTCCTGCTGGCCCTCATCCCAGAATTCTTCTAGGGATTACGCTAGGAATTAAAAGTTTCTCCAGGCATTCTTCCAGGATTCTTTCTAGATATTTTTCCAGGAATTGATTCAGGGATTCTTCCAGGAATTCCTCCTCAAGGATTCCTCCTAGGATTCCTCCCTTTCTTTAAGATTTCCTATGCAAATTCCTCAAGAGATTTTTTCAGATTTCTTCTAGGGATTCCTCCCAGAATTCCTCCAGGAATTTCTTCAGAAATTCTTCCAAAGAATCTTCTTGAAATTTTTCAAGGATTTTTTTTTATTCTTCAACCACTTAACCTAATTTACAGCTCTTTTGTCTACTGAGGAGGATCTCTTAAGTGTCGTAAATAATCAAACAAATACACAAACAAGCAAACAAACAACTTTGTTCAAAAAAGTAAAAAAAAAAAACATTAGGAAAAGATTCTGGAAAAACTCAGATGCTCACAGCATGGTCTTGCTCAATTCTCGCGTGTCCACAGCTACTCTTCATCTATATTCTTTGGAAAATTATACCTTTCGCTAGAGGATCACGCTATCTCCCTATCCCAATCCAGGCAGTACAACTGTCACTGACAGCATATTGATGCAAACGGCTAAAGCATAAAAACTACAGTAATAACTCACATTAGAGTTAGGGATTTTGCATATTGTCCTAGCGCACGGCATACAGCAGAACACAATGTACCCTGCCGCCCAGATTGCAATATGCAGTGCACCACTACCGACCGGCGGCAGCGCATTCAATAACAAAGAGAAATTTGTTACCGATTCTCCGTATGTACCTTTAGAGTGGAGTGTTTAAGAATGCACCATTGCACCAGTTATGATTTTTCTAACAGTTAGGTTCCGAACAAACCACATTTGAAAATTTGAAAATTTCGTTTCATGCGCCCTACTAAGAAACATACAGCAACATGCAGAATTAATCATCTGTTGTTCGACCTTTAATCAAATAATTTTTGACAGCTGACCCAACCACGGTTTTCGTGAGGTCCACATTGCTTCTTCAGCCTCTATACAGACTTAGTTCAACTTGTGTTCTTGACTATTCAGACACAACAAGTAATGCTCTTGTTTTCGAGGATAAGTATACAATTGTGTGTGGTGTAGGTGCTATGGTGAGTGACTATAAATCAGGAGGTCCGAGTTCAATTCCCAGTCTTCCCACAGAGTAATTTACACATTTCTAGACATCTCTTCTGGAAATAGACGCAGGTAATGGTAAAAATAGACTCACGAAAGTGTTCTTATTGATTTTTACACAATTAATAAATTTAATTGATTACTGATTAAGCCCATATTAAGCCTTAAATCAGACTTCCAACGACCCTCAAATCAGCTAAAGGTTGAATAAAATCACCAAAATTAGATGTTTAGGAGCTGTATAAAGGATTGTACCCCTTGTGCTCAGCTTTTGTTCAAATGAAGGCTGATTTAAAATAGTTGGAGAAACGTTTGTACAGCATCAAATTGATACCTGGGCATCCAAGCATCTCCATCTTCATGGGAGAAAAGGAATCGAATGGCCTGAACTAAAACGCTACTTCATAATCTTGAATCATGTACATATGTTATCGACATCAAACAATGTTTTAACTATTTGCCAACATTGACGTAAGTTTTAAAAACGTACTGTAAAGGAGATGATAATGAAGCAAACATCTGCAAAAATAGCTAAGGATATGTATGAAAATGGTTTTAAAATTTGACCACATCGCAATGAAAATTTGTTCCATTGATGCCTTATTTTCTCCATGGTCAATTCATCTGCCCCTACTCTCCCCTACTACCAACTCACTCGCCACGCCAATTGATCAATGTCAGCGCGCGAATCGATAGTGTCCCAGACTTTACCTAGTATACCAACGACATCGATGCGATGCCCAGGAATCAGTTTCAATCAATTCCAATCAGAGTCAATCGCACTTCTATTAGTGCTGTAAAACGATCAATAGTGTTGCTACGGCGCACTATTTATCAACAACGTCGCGGTCGGCTTGTAAACTTCCATGGAGACGCATGGTACTCAATGGGCGCCAGCCAGTTCGCCAGAACTGAACTTGACCAAGAAACACACTGCCGCGGTGCCACCATGATGCCTTTATGATGATTCTGTTTGTGAAAGGGAGTCAAGTTCTGAGAAGTGTGTGCCACACAGCAACGAGATATGTACTTGTATGACTTGATTTACACTTGGGCGGACTCAACGTCCGCCGCCGGGAGAAACACTGCGTGAAATTGCGAACCCCCTGAAGTGTGCAAACACGGAGTTGATGTATACCTACCTACGAGGATAGTCGAGTTGGGTCGGGAGTCCCGTGCACCAATTTATGCACTTAGAATACAGCGGCGGTGCAGTCTGCCACAGTGCCACGCAGTGGCCGAGCGATGTAAACGCAAAATATGGGTCAAGTTTTGTGCTCATCTTTCATGCCATGTCGTGTCCATCGTTTGTTGTTGTGGTAGAATGACTTGGGTACCTACCCTGCTAGTAGCAGAGCTAAAATAAACATGTTTAACGAAGCGACAAGTTCATATGGGCGAACATTCGCTGCAAAACCTGTGACAATTTTTGACCAAGGGGCATGTTCGGCATACTTACGGATTCTTAAACTTATGTGACGGTGCAGAATGCTCGTGGAATTGTTCCACCGTGAAATTTTCACGTGCAACAAATCGGGAACCAAGGGGAAGAACTTTTTTCACAAATAACACAACGTTGACAATATCTCTGTTTGGAAACTTAGAGGTGCACCCATTTTTTCTGTACTTCACGTCTTCCAGCCAGGGATACCAGATGTGAAGACATGTCTTCAATTTGAAGACATGTCTTCGATTTGAAGACATTCGAACTTCTGTGAAGACATTTATTTTTGTGAAGACATATTGAAGACATTTCAAATTATGTGAAGATTTTTGAAAGCTAAAAAAAAATATTTTTATTGTTGATCCAACCTAATAATTCAAATCTTGGAACAATTTCAGATAAAATGCGTTTCTATTTTTGATGCTAAAAACTTACAGATTGATAATTATTCGGTCTTTATATTAGTGGAAATTTTGGAGCAGTTTTTAAATACGATTCAAATATATCGACAACAATTTGTTTTGAATTTTATGATTTATGTCGATTTATTTAATTAATTTTACATCAGCAATTATATAAAGAAATCAAAATATTCAGGAAACAAACAACACAGCCCATGAATGCTTCAATTATTATTATTACTATTTATTAACGACACTATATCATTACTGTGACATTCGTGTCATAGAATGAATGCTTCAAGGTATCATCCAAAACAATCAAATATTTTTTAATATTATTTGTAATTTCATTTAAGGAGGTTTTTAGAGATTTTTTTTTGAGTTTCCTCTAGGAATTCATCTGGATATTCTCCTCTAGTTTTTCACAAATCTCAATAAACTGTTCTTTCTAAAAGTATCAACGATGTTTTTTTTTTGGAAAAAAAAACTTCAGTACTTCGTTTGAATTTCAAACAGAGCTACCTCCAGAATTTTCCGCTGATTTTTCAAAAATTTGTCCAAGGAAGCTTGTTAATATTTCTGCAGTAGTTCCTCGAGAATTCCTTCAGAAGTTCCATAGGAATTGCTCCAGGATTTCATCAGGAATTCCTCTAAAAATTTGAGTTCCCGTGTAATTTCTGAAGGAATTTCTGAAAAACTCCTGGAGGATCTCCCGACGATCTCCAGGAGGAATTCTCAAGGATCCTCTGTAGGATTACAAGAGGAACTCCTGGAGGAAAAGGACAGATCGGTAAAAGTACTAGTGTTGTAGTAGTGAGCTGAATTTTAGTATGGTGAGAAGGTCAATTCTTCGTTTCTGTAATGAAATAGTGCAAAAAGCGTGGGTATTATGATTCCTTGCCTAATTTGATGCTGTTTGAGCAAAACTTTGGGCAACAGTGTTGTTGTTTTCTCCATTTCTTGCACCATAAACAACATAGTTATCCAAAGTTTTGCTCAAACAGCATCAAATTAGACAAGGAATCATACTACCCACGCTTTTTGCACCATTTCATTGCAGAAACGGAAAATTGACCTTCTCACCATACTAAAATTCAGCTCATTACTACAAATCTAGTACTACACTGAACGTGCCCCATTCCTGATGAAGTTCAGGACGACTTCCCGAGGATCTTCTGTAGGAATTTCCGAGAAACTCTGGGAAGGATACCCGTGGAACTTCTGCAGAAGTTATTTTTTGTGGATATAAATACGAGGAACTTCTTTAGAAATTTGCAGGAAAACCATGAAAAATACTAGGGAAAACCTGGAGAGAACTATGCATTTATTATTAAAGGAATTCTTGGTAAACTTCTGAAGTAAATTTCTAAGAAATTCTAGATGGAACTTTCCGGGAAATATCTGGAGAAATTTCAATTAAACTCCTAAAGGAATTTCCTGGTAGCTCCAACATAAACTCTCGTGGACTTCTATAGAAATTGCCTGGAAACTCCTGCAAACTCCTGCAGGAATACGTGAAGAATTTATGGAGGAATTTATAAGGACCTCTTAGAGGAATTACCATGAATCCCTTATAGAAATTCCCGATGAACTCCAGAATCTCCTGGAGGAATTCCAGAAGAACTTATGGAGGAATCCCCGAGGATCTCCTGTAGAAATCACAGAGGATCTCACAAAATACGCGAACACGAGACGGAACACAACACTTATCGTTCTTACTAATTAAAAGGAACTTAACAAATTACCTTTTTGGTCGACCGGTTTCCGGCTCGAAGTTGCCCATCTACAGGACGATGTCCGACTCGGACATCGTCCCGTAGATGGGCAACTTCGAGCCCGAAACCGGTCCACACTGGGGCAGGATTGAAAATACATGGAAAAAACCTCTAGCTCGTCGAGATGTCGCGATCCACACTGGGTGTCTTCAGAGAAAATATTTCTATGAACAAGGTCGATATTCTGAACGGTAGCATATTTTTCTTACGTTATTCGCATAAAAGTCCTATAAGTCATTTTGGCCACCTTTCATTTTAGCGGTATGGTGTCTTCGGCAAAGTTGTTCGGTTATTTATGCTAAAAAATTTTGCCGAAGACGTCAAATTTTCAAAGCCTACTGTTCTTGAGATATTAACCGTTTTATAAAATACCTACTTAAAATCGAGTTTTTTTCATTAAATAACGTTTGTAAACAAATTTAATGTCCGTTTTCGAGTTATAATAATGGAAAATACTAAAATAAAACATATATCAAAGAAATTAGTTGGAAAAAAACAAAATATGCATTGATTTTTTAAGTTCCTGAAAATCACGCAAAATGTATATAGGACGTTCTTGCAGTCGGGCAAGTTCGGGCAAGTGTTTTCATCGGCGATCACCTAAAAAATACATAAGCTTTCATGTAATTTTTTTCAGCGACATGATATTTGATTATTTTTTTAAAATAGCTTTCAAAGTTTACTGTTTTGTGTGATTAGTTCAACATTTTTGCAGATATATTACCATGTTGCATGATGCCAAGTAAACCATGAGTAGTATAAATGCAATCTAGTCACAGGTTTAGTTATTTTTAAGCTTCAAACAAATTGTTAAACACAAAAATGTCCGAAACGCCAATAAAAGTGAGTTTTTAGATCATTGAACACACAAAAAAATATTTCTGTTAAATAAGATTATATAAGATAATGATAAAACCAAGGCTAAATTGCGTGTTTATTACATTTTTGTGTTTTACAATTTGTTTGAAGCTCAAAAATAACTAAATCTGTGACTAGATTGCATTTATACTTCTCATGATTCACTTGGCGTCATGCAACATGGTAATATATCTGCAAAAATGTTGAACTAATTCACACAAATCAGTAAACTTTGAAAGCTATTTTTAAAAAATCATCAAATATCATGTCGGTGAAAAACATTACATGAAAGCTTATGCATTTTTTAGGTGATCGCCGATGAAAACACTTGCCCGACTGCAAGAACGTCCTATATACATTTTGCGTGATTTTCAGGAACTTAAAAAATCAATGCATATTTTGTTTTTTTCCAACTAATTTCTTTGATATATGTTTTATTTTAGTATTTTTCATCATTATAACTCGAAAACGGACATTAAATTCGTTTACAAACGTTATTTAATGAAAAAAAAACTCGATTTTAAGTAGGTATTTTATAAAACGGTTAATATCTCAAGAACAGTAGGCTTTGAAAATTTGACGTCTTCGGCAAAATTTTTTAGCATAAATAACCGAACAACTTTGCCGAAGACACCATACCGCTAAAATGAAAGGTGGCCAAAATGACTTATAGGACTTTTATGCGAATAACGTAAGAAAAATATGCTACCGTTCAGAAAATCTACCTTGATCAAAGAAATATTTTCTCTGAAGACACCAAGTGTGGATCTCGACATCTCGACGAGCTAGAGGTTTTTTCCGTGTATTTTCAATCCTGCCCCAAGTGTGCGGTCTTAAATAAAAAAACCCAGGTTAATCCACCTAGTGGTGATAGTGCCTTTCTCGTCGAATATGTACTCAACATTTTTTCCGGCCATAAGCCGAAGTGTTCCTGAATCCTGAGAATACTCTAGAACGGAATAAATCTCATTTTCTTTTTTTGTCACATTGCTCGTTGACTCGTCAATGAGGGGTGGAGTTGATAAATAATAAATGTATTTGATGAAAAAATTCTTAAAAAATTAAGCAAAACCGCTTAAGGCGAAACTGGAAGCATTTCCTAATTTTTTTGGTTTTTGATTTTTTATAAAAAAACGAAGCAATATTTTCAAAATCGGTTTTCGTGCACATGTTGAGTATGGATCAGGGTATATTCTGATTATGTTACGCGGCATAAAATGTTTTTCGTTTTTGCAGAAACCATTTTTGTGAAATTTTGTTCAAACATGGTTTCTGTAAAAACGATAACCATTTTATACCGTGTAAAAAAATCAGAAGATACCCTGATCCACACTATACATGTGCACGAAAACCGATTTTGAAAATATTGCTTCGTTATTTAATAGTACATCAAAATCCAAAAAATGAGAAAATGCTTCCAGTTTCGCCTTAACTCATCGGTTTTGATAAAAAAAAAACTTCTGGAAGACTCTAATTTCACTTTAAAATTGATAAATCTATTGGTTTATTTATTTGTGCACTTCTTCAAGATGTTGAATTCCGACCAAAATTTCCAAAATGGGACCCCTCTGGACTTAAGAGAAAATCAAATTTGTGTCAGCCATATTCAGAAAAGCAAGAATTTTATCAAAGCCATAATTGAATTTGGAAACTTATTGATGGCTCATATTCCGACGCTATGTTAAACGTATAGGCCGAGCTGAAAAATATCAAATCTCTCAGTTGACTGCCTGACCACCTTCACTAGCACTGGATGCCGATCATTATCAAGACATTTCGGGATTTTTTTTTCTGCGCACTTTAGCCTATATTTTATTATCATTAGTTATAAGATTCATGTAAAATTTGACAAAAAAAGTGCAAACAATCGAAATTTCCCTTATTAAAGCCCATTCAAATTTCTACCGTGTTACAGAGCGCGATGACTCAACCAGTTGCATCAAAATTGTTCGCAGTAATTTTAGACGCAGAAGGGGATTGGTGCTATAAAATTTAATTTTTTCCATACAACGTTGATCCATCCTACTGTAAAATGACGCCTCAGGAATCTAAAATGATGTAATTTAACAAGATCGCTTAAATTTTTATCAAGATTTTGTTCTTTTACACATATTAATCGCTTGCATCGATTTTGTTCACCTGCGTAATTTCAGCAATGGATCCAACCCTGATTCTGCAACACTGCCGGTAATCTTAAGTGTGGTCAGAGACTATTTTCTTGCTGCCCGTGTATCTGGTTAACGAACATTTTTGATGATTTGATGTTTCGCATGCATGTGTTTGGTTTTGTTTTTTAATTGGTCACTTCCGACGGGACACCTGGAACCGGTCTGGAACACAACTGGTTTAGATACGGTATGAAACTGTTTTCTTGCTTACCGTTCATCTGGTTATCGAAAAACCCCGCTCTTCCATGTGTCACATGCATGGGCTTGGTTCACTTTTTTAATTGACCACTTCCAGCGGGACAGCTGGAACCGGTTCCGGAACACAACCGGTTCAGATATAGTCTGAAACTATTTTCCTGCTTACCGCTCATCTGGTTATCGAAAAAGCCTCTCTTTGATGTGTCGCATGCCTGGGTTTGGTTCACTTTTTTAATTTACCACTTCCGGCAGGACATCCGGAACCGGTTCCGGAATACTACTGGTTCAAACATGGTCTGAAATTATTTTCCTGCTTACCGCTCATCTGGTTATCGAAAAAGCCTCTCTTTGATGTGTCGCATGCCTGGGTTTGGTTCACTTTTTTAATTTACCACTTCCGGCAGGACATCCGGAACCGGTTCCGGAATACTACTGGTTCAAACATGGTCTGAAATTATTTTCCTGCTTACCGTTCATCTGGTTATCGAAAAAGCCGCTGTTTGATGCGTCGCATGCCTGGGTTTGGTTCACTTTTTTAATTGGCCAATTCCGGCAGGACATCCGGAACCGGTTCTGGAACACTACCGGTTCAAACTAGGTTTGAAACTATGTTTCTGCTTACCGTTCATCTGGTTATCGAAAAAGCCGCTCTTTGATGTGTCGCATGCCTGGGTTTGGTACACATTTTTAATTGGCCACTTCCGGCAGGACATCCGGAACCGGTTCCGGAATACTACCGGTTCAAACATGGTCTGAAACTATTTTCCTGCTTACCATTCAACTGGTTATCGAAAAATCCGCTATTTGATGTGTCGCATACATGGGTTATGTTCACTTTCTTATTTGGCCACATCCGGCGGGACACCCGGAACCGGTTCCGGAACACTACCGGTTCAGATATAGTCAGAGACTATTTTCCTTCATCTCGTTCATCAGATAATCGAAAATGTCGTGGTTTGATGGGTCGCATGTATGGGTTTGTTGCATTTTCATATCTGGCCCCTTCCTGGGGTACCGGTCCGGAACACCTAAATGGCCATAACTCCGGAACGGCTGGACCGATCTGAACCATTTTCAATAGGAAACAATGGGACAACGTACCCCGTCGAATAAACCATCGGTCGTTGAAATCGGTTCATATTTACTATCTAAAAATGAGGTGACCTTTTTGTACACATACACACATACACACGCACACACATACATACACACACACATACATACACACAGACATCATCTCAACTCGTCGAGCTGAGTCGATTGGTATATAACACTTGACCCCTCCGGGGGCTCTATCAAATTTTCGTTTTTGGAGTGAACATATAGCCTTTCGGTACACCTTGGTGTACGAGAAAGGCAAAAAGGTAATTTTTTAAGTTCCTTTTAATTAGTAAGAACGATAAGTGTTGTATTCCGTCTCGTGTTCGCGTATTTTGTGATCGTGAATGTTCTTACGTTAGCACAATCAACAAATTGTTTGTACTGAGGATCTCTAGCAGGAATTCTTGACGATCTCCAAGAGATTTCCCGAGATACTACTGAAGAAATTTCTCAGGGGTTCTTGGAGAAATTTCCAAGGAACTCCTAGAGGAATTTCCGTGAACCCCCTGTAGGAATTCCTGATTATCTTCTGGAGGAATTCGCGAAGAACTTTTTGAGGAATTCCCTAGGAACTCTAGGATGAATTCCCGAGGATCTTCTGAAGGAATTTTAGGTTTTTTGTGAAACTCTTGGCAATAAATCCGAAGAAAAATGGATTATTGCTAGAGGAGTTCTTAATAGACATCTGAAGTAAATTTAGTAGAAATTCTGGACGGAATTTCCGGATAATTTATGTAGTTAAAATAAAAAAAATATTGAGAAATTCCCTTGGAAATCCTGGAGGGATTCTTCCACAATTACTGCAGGAATTCTTCGTTTGCTTCTACGGGAGTCCTCGTGGTATTCGTGGAGAATCTATGGAGGGATTTCCGTTAAATTCCAGGAGAAACTTTCGGGGACTCGTGGAGAAATTTCCATGAAACTCCTAAAGGAATTTAATAGGAGATCTGAAGGAATTCCCGAGGAACTTCTGGAGAAATTTCCAAGAACCTCCTGTAGGAATTCCCGATTATCTTCTGCACGAATTCCCGAGAAACTTTTGGACGAACTTCTAAGGAACTCCAGGATGGATTTTCGAGGATCTTCTGAAGGAATTCCCGGATTTTTCGTGCACTCTTGGAAATGAATCCAGAAATTCAGAAATTTCGAGATACACCAGAATTTGAGGGAAATCCCGAGAGAACCATGCATTATTGCTGGAGAACTACTTGGGGAACTCTTGAAGTCAATTTCATGTAAGTGCAAGAGGAAATTTTCGGATAATTTATGCAATTATTCCCCGCCAAATCATGGAGAAATTCCATGGGTAATCCTGGATAAATTCTGCCATAAATGCTGCAGGAATTCTTTGGAAGCATTTTCTGAAATTTCCGTGGAATTTGTGGGGGAGCCATGGAGGGATTCCCGGGAAATTCCTGGAAAAATTCTTGGAGACTCTGGGATAAATTTACCTGGAAACTTCGGAAGCAATTCCCGAGGTACTCCTGGAGGAATATCCGAAGAGTACTTAGGCTAATTCTTGGGAAACTTCAGGAGGATTTCTCGATGAATTGAGGAAATTCTTTGGAGGAGTCCCAGAAGAAACTATTGAAGGGATTCCAGACTCCAGAAAGTTTTGTTCACCAAGATCACTTGGCACAAATTTCCCAAATGGAGGAGAACGTGCCTCTAGAGCCGACCTACTGATACCTGAAGATCACTAGTAAACCTAGCTAGATTGCCGTACATGTTTTTTTCTTGCGAATTTCACGATTTTGTGGACGCAGAAGCTGATTTTGTGAATGTGTAAGGGATACACATTTTTGGTGTAGTCTGGAAGTTATGTACTTTAGTGCTGAGCGGTTTTAGCGTGTATAAGTTTACGTGCAACGTTTTATTGTTTTTTTTTAGTTCATTAACAAAAACGGTAAGCTATATCATGTTGGCCTATCTTGAAATAGAATGTCATCACCAAGGTCATCACGCTATATTATATAGATATAGATATATAGATATAGAGCGCAGTGACAACATAGCATAAATGTTTATGTTTAACATTAATTCTATATCAAAGCTACAATATGGAGTGTAAAGACTTGTGAAGATATTTTAGCGTGCCTTGAGAAGATATTTGAAAATTTCCCCTGGCATCTCTGCTTTCAGCATAAGTAGAATCATAAGCGAACACGACCTTACTCTTCTTTTTTTCTGCTGATTCAACAAAGAGAGTGCCATTGGGGTTGAAGAAAGTAGGATAGTTTAAGGGCCAACCAAATCAATCTCAAGGGGGGGTTGCAGCGGTATTACAGCTAGGTTTCTAAGGCCTAGCCAGGCGATTGGAGCAGTAGGGCTATGTGTTTAAGAAATTCTAGGAGGGTTCCACGAGCGTTTTAGAGTGATTTTATGGCGCTTTAATGCTGATGAACATCAAGGTCCTGATTACGTAGCGAGAAGATGTCTTCGGCAAAGTGTTATGGTAAGCCATGAGCTTACAGATTATCCACCTTGTTATCCACTATAGATGCAGGGCCACCTTAGCGATCCTACGAAGCAGTTTCAGAGAGTATCAGTGGCGTTTAAGTGCGTTTCAGATGACGTGCAGAGAGCTTAGAGACGTTTTTGTGTGCCTCAGGGGATTACAAGACATTCTTAAATACATTTCAGGGTTTCCATGGGTTATCAGTCGGTATTAGGGACGTTGCAAGATGCTTCAAAGACTTCCAAGGGCGTTTAAGAGTGGATCAGGAGCATTTTAAGGTGTCTTATAGGGGATTCAGAGAGCGTTTTAAAGAGCGTCAAAGGAACTTTGTAGATACTCAGACTCTAGAATTTAATGAGAGAATATTCCAGTTTTTCTTTATATCTCGCAATATTGATAGAAATCCGGATTTGACCGCAAAAATTTAGTCACAACCGACATTCCAGGAAACACCGACCTCTATCACTTTCCACGATAGGAGAGTGCATTCACTGATGTTATCCAATTTCCTGCCGCACATGAATAAATACCTCCAATAAACCCGATCGAGGGTCGATGTAGTGTACTTCCACATCCGGTTTCCATTACCGTCATCATCGCACTACCATAGCCAGAGTTCGCTGCACGCAACCTCATCCCTCGGTATCGACATCGACCACAATTTTAAACTATCACCCGGTCTTTTCCTTGGAAATTGGAATGGAATGCCATACATGTAGATTGACTTCCATCCAATCAGTTTTCATCCTCAGGGTAACTCCCTGTGCACCCACATTCACATTCCGCCCCCGGGGACGCCCAGATTGGCGATGGGTGTGGTGTGGGTACAACGGACGCGTGTGTGACCCAGATCCTGCCTGGCCTGGCATCCATTCTGGCCTGGCTCTGCTACTGGTTAACGGGCTTCACTTCGCACTCAGTTACTCAGGGCCGCTGTGTTGTTGATAAACAAGTTCAAGTTCACCAGATTGGATCGCGTTTATCGGTAAATAATGCAACACACTTCTCATCCACACTTTCCTTCATGCTGCAAAACATTATACAATTTTATTCCCATAAACTTTGCTGGATTGCAATAAAAAAAAAAACGCTGGCTACAGTTGTCAGTGCCAATTGTGCGATTTCCAGACCACGAATAAATAGGTATTTTCAACTTGAAATTCTGGGGATGAATTCTGGGAGGAAACTTAAGGACAAGGTATTTGGAGTACATTGCTCAAAATTTCTAGAGCACCGTTTTTTAGAACTGTTGAACGGATTTGAATGAAAATGCATCACGCTAATTGTTCAGTGGTTGTCAACAGCGTAATGCATTTTTATCCAAATCCGTTCAACGGTTCAAAAAAACGGTGCTCTAGAAATTTTGAGCAATGTACTCCAAATACCTTGTCCTTAAGATAAACTTCTGTAGGAATCTTTGGAGAAATTCTTGGAGAAATCCGTGAATTCCTGGAAAAATCTCTACAGAGAATCTTGTAGGAAAAGGAAAGCCTGGAGGAACATCTGAACAAATTCCTGGTGTAATCCAGGATGAGACCTGAAGGTAGGAATTTCTGAAGGAATTCCTGGATGAATTCTTGGAGCAATCCAGGGAAGAATTCCTGGTAGAATTCCAGGGGGAATTTCTGAAGAAATTTAAGAAAAAATCCCTTGAGAAGTTCCAGGAGGATTTCCTGGAGAAATACCTGGAGGAATTTCCTGATGGAATCTCTGGGAAAATCCCTGGAGAGCTTCGGGGAGAAATCCCTGCAGCAGTTCCTGGATGAATATCTGGAGGAATATCTGAAAAATTCCAAAAGGTATTCCTGGAGAATTTCCTGGAAGAATTTGCTCCCTAGAGGATTTCTCGGAGTACTTACTGACATAATTTCTGAAGGATATTCCTGAACCAGCTCAAAAAACCTCTAGAGGAATTCTGGGAAAAATTACTGGTTGAATTTCTGGGGGAATCTATAGAGGAACTCTTGGAGAAGATTCTGAAAAAAATCCCTGCAATTTCTGAAGGAATTCTTGGAGAATTCCTCGAAGCAATTTCTGATGGAATCTCTTGGGGAATCCGTGGAGAAATCCCTGGAGAAGTGCCTGGAGGAATTCTTAGCGGAATTCCTGGAAGAATCCTTTCAGCAATTCCAGGAGGAAAATCTGGAAGAATTCCTGGAAGAACCCCTGCAAAAATTCCAGAAGATATTCCAAGAAAAAAAAAATCCTGGAAGAATTTCTAAAGGAATCCCTGAAGAATTTCCTGGAGAAATTCCTGGATGAATTGCTGACACAATTTATGAAGAAATTCGTAGATCAATTCCTGGTGGAGATCCTGAAGAAATTCCTAGAGTAATTTCTGGGGTAAGTCCTCGAGAAGACCCTGGAGAACTTAATGGATGAAATCAGGAGGAATGCCTGCATGAATTCCTGGAGGAATCCCATGAAGAATTCCTGAAGCAATCCCAGGAGAAACCCCAGGAAGAACTCCTGTGGAATTCCTGGAGGAGTCCCTGAAGCAATTACTGAAGAAATAACTGTAGGAATCGCTGCATGAGTTCCTGGAGAAATCTCTACAATAATTCAAGGAGAAATTCCTGGAAGAATCTCTAGAAGAATGCCTGGATTAATTCCTGCAAGTATGCCTAGAAGAATTCTTGGTGGAGTTCTTGGAGGAACCCCTGATGTAATTTCTGGAGAAATATTTGCAGGAACTCCTGTACGAGTCTCTGGAAAAATCCTTGAAGGAATCCCTTAAAGAATTCCAGGATTAATTTCTGTAGGAGTTCCTAGGTGGATATTTGGTGGAATTCTCGGAGGAATCCCTGAAGCAATCTCTGGAGGAATGCCTGGAGGAATGCCTAGAGAAAGTCCAGAAGGAATGCATGGAGGAAACCCTCAAGGAATTCTTGGACGAAATCCTGAAAGAATTCCTGTAGAAATTCTTGAAAGGATGCCTGGAAGATATCATAGAGGAATGCCTGTAAGAATTCCTGAAGGAATCTCCAGAGAAACTCCTTGAGAAATCTCTAGAGGAATTCCTAGTGGAATTTCTGGTGGAATTTTTAGAGAAATCTCTGGAGGAGCTCCAGGACCCGTGCATGAATTCCCAGTGGAATTCCTGGAATGATTCCTGGAGAAACTTCTAATGAAATCTTCTAAGGAATCCGTAGGGGAATACCTGGAATAATTTCTGAAGAATTCGTAGCTGGAATTTTTGGAGAAATTCTAAAGGAATCCTTAGTAGAGTTCATGGAGGAATCCCTGTTGCAGTTCCTGATCAAATCTCTAGATGAATTCCTGAAGGAACTCCAGAAGGAATCCTTGAAACAATTTCAATAGGATTTCCTAAGGGATTCTCTAAACAGTTCCTAGAGGAAGAACTGAATTAATTCCTGGAGAAGTTCCTTAAAAATACAAGCAGGAATTAATGAAGGGATCCTATGAAGAGTTTCTGGGGGAATCTTTGAAGGAATTTCCGAGTGAAGCCCTGGAGAAATTCTTAGAGGAATTCCTGAAGGAATCCCTGGAGAAACTCCTCGAGGAATTCCTAAAGGAATCTCTAGAGACATTTCTGTAGGAATCCTTGGGGAATTTTGAAGGGAAATTCCTGCAGCAATTCTCAGAGGCATCCCCGAAGACATTCGTGGAAGAATCCCTTGAGGAATTCCTGGAGAAATCTGTGGAAGAATTCCTGAAGAAAACGCAGATGGAATTCTTGGAAAAATCCGGAAGGAATTCTAAAAAGAGCTGGTGGAAGAACTCCTTGAGGAATTCCTGTAGCAGTTCATGAAGGAATCTCTGCTGGAGTTCCTAAAGAAACCCCAGGAGGAATCCTGGAACAATTCCAACAGACATTCCTAAAGGAATCCCTAAACAGTCCCTGGAGGAAGTACTGGATTGATTCCTCGAGGAGTTCCTGAAAGAATTCCAAGTGGAATTCCTGAAGAATTTCTAAAAAGAGTTCCTGGGGGAATCCTTGGAGGAGTTCTTAAAATAATTCCTAGAGTTGTTCCTGAAAGAAACACAGAAGGAATTTCCGAGTGAAGCCCTGGAGAAATTCTTGGATGAACCCCTGGAGGATTTCCTGGAGGATTTCCTGGAGGAATCCCTGGAGGATATCCTAGAGGAATACATGTAGGGATTCCCGGAGGAATCTCTATACAAACTCCTGGAGGAATTCCTAGAGAAATCTCTTCAGGCATTTCTGTAGAAATTCTTGGAGTATTTTTAGAGGAATTCCTGCAGCAATTCTTAGAGGAATCCCCGAAGAAATTCGTGGAGAAATCCCTTGAGGAATTCCTGGAGGAATCCATTGAGAAATTCCTGGAGGAATCCCTTGAGGAATTCCTGAAGGAATCCCTGGAAGAATGCCTGAAGAAAACGCAGATGGAATTCTTGGAGAAATCCTGAAGGAATTCTAAGAAGAGTTAGTGGAAGAACTCCTTGAGGAATTCCTGTAGCAGTTCCTGAAGGAATCTCTGCAGGAGTTCCTTAAGAATCCCCAGGAGGAATCCTGGAACATTTCCAATAGACATTCCCAAAAGAATCCCTAAACAGTCCCTGGAGGAAGTACTGGATCAATTCCTTGAGGAGTTCCTGAAAAAATTCCAAGTGGAATTCCTGAAGAAATTCTAAAATAAGTTCCTGGGGGAATTCTTGGAGGAGTTCTTAAAAGAATCCCTAGAGTTGTTCCTGAAAGAAACACAGAAGAAATTCACGGGTGAATCACTGGCGGAATTTTTGAAAGAGTTCCTGAAGAAATCCTATGAGGAATCTCGAAAGCAATACCATGAGGAGCTCCTTAAGAAATCCCAGGAAAGCTTTCCTAACAAATTCCTGGAAGAATTTCTGTAGCCCAGAAAATTTATGAATACCCAGAAAAATATGAAGGAATCCATGCCTGCATTAAATTCTGGATAAATTATTGTTGGAAGTTTTGGACGGACTCCGGACTTGTTAAACGGATGGGAGATCTGGGAGTCACCGTTGGGTCGGTGATGCAATCCATGGATAGGGGATATTTATAGTATTCGTAAGGTGATAGATTGTTTGGTGAATACTATGAAGGTCAAGCGGCACAGTTCGCTTTGGTTGCATAACTTGTAGGCGTTATATATACACTCGCTGTGGAAGTTGTAAGGAAGGGAAACGAGTTTTTGCAATTCGTTTCTGGTTCTAGCGATGGCTATGAACATATATGAATACACATGAGTTATATATGTAGAGAAGAGAGAGAGTCAGTGGATAGAATAATACAAAGTAGGATGATGAAAGGGACGGGCCAGGGATTGAACTCATGACCTTCTGCATACGAATCAGAAGCGGTAGCCACTAGACCACCAAGCCCGTCGCAATTGGTCTAGCCATATCTAAAGTACATGAAAGTCTTTCTCCTCCATAACTTCCCAAAGCTCTGAGCATACTCGATGCTGTCACAAGTCGCTTTGGGAGCTTGCGTACTGTGAAGATCTGGTCCGTTGTCGATCTGCCATCGATGAAGCCGGCTTGAGGACTTATTTCGAACTCATTTCTTTTAGGTAACACGCATCGGAAAATGCTCTGGGATAGCAATGTGTAGGCGACTGGTGGTCGATTGGAAGATTCCACATTTCAAACGGTCGCCTTTCTTATGGGTGTCCTATAAAACGTGTTATTATGGAAAATACTGTACCAATCGAAAGGAATAAGTTGTGGTGTTGATGATGGTGAGAGACCGCCAAACAAACAGCAATGCAACTATAATTGGTTATCGGATTGGAACAAATCGTAAATGTGAGGGAGGAATTCCGACCGAACGCAGGCACGGAAAACCGGAAAACCGCAGACGAAACTTTCTTTACGACGCCGCCGGCCAATTCAGCTCGCTGTACGTTACCTACATAGGTATGTACACAGGAAGTAATGTGTTAGTCTGTCGATTGGGTAGGTGTAGTGTCCCGGAGGGACAAGGCGCTAATGTGATGCAATTCTGGATAAAAATAGAACACGGGCGGTGGCGGACGACGAACGACAAATGTGGCTGCCCTTTCGGATCTGCCTTGCATGTTTCAGACCGGGTTGGCTGGATAGTGGAGGATGGGAAGGCCTGACCTTGAAGTAATGCTGCTAGGGAAAATGGAAATGTGTTGCATCCACTGCTGACTGCAAGGCGTGTTTGTCTGTACGCGGCTTAATGACCGATTGGGAGTGTGGATGATGCAATATGCAAGGATTTGTAGGACTTCCAGTTAAAGAGAGTCTTCAAGTATAATGAAATAGCATAGATCTGGTCTAATATTATTGCAAGAAATCTATACGCGTGTTATCTAAAGAAACAGTTTTCTAAAAGTAACAGAGCTTCAGGACGTTTTCCGGGATGTTTCGGTAGCATTTCACAACCCTTCAAGGCGTATCAGGGCGTATCAAGAGGTTTAAAAGAGATGGTAGGGAACTTCACAGGCTTCACAGGAGTTTCAGAGGGCTTTAGTGCAATTCAAGGCATTTCAAGAGATTTCAAAAGAGTCTCAGGGCGCTTCATAGGCTCTCAAGCGAGCTTCAGGATGGTTTGAAGCCCCAATGCTTTTCGAAGCGTTTCAAGATGTTTCAAGACTTTTCATGAGATTTCAGAAATTAGAAGGGGTTTCAAAGGCTCTCCGGTAAATTTCAGGGAGATGTCAGAGCATTACATGTCGTTAGAAAGTTTCAAAGGGATGTTAGGGACCTCATAGGTTCTCAGGAGCACATAAGAACAGTTTCAGAAAGTTTCAGAGTTGTTTTAAGGCATTTCATAGCCTTGAAGAGGTTTCAAAGCAGTTTTAGGGGGCTTCTTAGGCTCTCATGTGAGCTTCAAAGGTGCTTCAGAAATGTTTCAGTATTTATCGTTTCAGGGCTTTTCAAAGTGTTTCAGGGCGTGGCAGAAGGTTTTAAAGGTGCTTTAGGGGTACTGACTCTCATGTGAGCTTCAGATGGATTTTAGGAGACCTTCAGAGGCATTTCAAAGCGTGTCATGACCGGTTTCAGAAGAGCTTGAAGACGTTTCAGACTGTTTACGCTTGCACATCCGAAGACCTATATTTAAGGGAGTTCTTTGAGATCCTCAAAGATACATTGGAATCTCTACATGGCCTTCGACCATCTTCTGCGGACTAATCTTCTATCGTCTTTTCACTATCGGATGACCATTACTTTGCGTCCGGTTATAAAAAGACGACTAGAAGATAAATCCGCAGTAGATGGTTGAAGGCCAGAAAATCGACCGGGAAAACTGAAGTTTAATCATTTTATTACCGAAAACAGTCGATGAACCACCAACACACCAACAACCAATCATACAGGGCTTCTTAATTGGATGCTACACACCTGAGTTGGATCTACAGCTATTTTCTCCTTGTAAGACTTAAGTAAGTAGCTATGCGGGAGTAACCAACAGTTTTCGTTGTCATCTTCAAAATCAAATAATGCAAATACTCATCGAAGAGAAAAGCGTAGCAAAATTTGCTTTGGGCCTCTTATCCCCAACCACTCTCCTTCTTTAAAATTTCCCCTCAACCAATTTCCGAAATTAAAATTTGAATAATTAAAATTCGCTTTGCTGGGGGCAACCCCCGGTACAACTTTTGACGAATTATGTAACCCAGGCAACGCTACTCTTGTTCTGCAAATCGTTCACTAATGCCATTAGTAGATTGTAAATGCTAATGTCTCCTCCCCGGGCACGGCGCAGCGTCTGTTTTCGCTGACTGGTAAATGAATTGGAAAATGTGTTGCATCTGAATCATCAACGATGCACAAAGCTGCAACCGTTGCATCAGCACCGTGCAGTTATAGAATGTTACCGTTCATTGAGTGATGTTTACAAAAGTGGGGGGTAATCAAAAAGCTATAATTTCATTTACATGAGTTTGGTATACCGTAGTAGCTGATTCCATGCATTTTTTTTTTGCAATACGAAATTGACGAATCAAGGGGTTAATGGAGCAATATTTTATGGGAAATCTCGCATATTTTTCCGAACTGGCTGTTCTGGATTAAAAGGTTGATTTTCACTTCCAGCTTTGTGCATAATCGTTTATAAAAGCATTGTGAACCATGTATCACAAAAATATTACATATCTTAAACATATAAATATTGATACACATGAATCAAACACACCATATGCTCTTTCCAATATTTTATTGTTTTTATCATGTTTGGGAGTTTAGCAAAATTTTTGCTGAATTTTTGATAAAGTTAGCAGATTTTCAGCAAAACATTGCTGGTGATTTTGCTAAATAAATCAGCTAACTTTGTTAAATTACCGTAAATTATTTGCTGAAACCTTCAGCTTGGTAAAATTCAGCAAAATGTATTTCGATTGAAGGCACTGCCCTGGACAGGATTTTAATTATAACAATTGAAACATTTGGGTGTGCTCGGTTTATATAAGTCGATCTTTCAAGTCTTTTGGTGTGCATTGCCATATTCAGTGCCTCAATATTTCCAATTGAAATTATGAAGTTGTTAATTACAAATCCATGGTTTTTACGAAACGGGTAATCTAATATTGTCAATAGATGTGCTTTTTTGCTACAATCGAATTTGACATTATTGAACTTCCAAATTTATGCACCAAAAAAACGTTGAACCTACTCTTTAATCACAAAATCCTACAACAAACACACCGAATATTTACAGCATCGTCTGATCTACTATTAGCTGCTCATTCATTTGGCACAACAACGCTATCAACCATGTCCACCCACACTTAATGGCACTTTCGTGGAACGGTCATTCATTCTACATCGGTCCAACATTTATGAATGAACCTAACATCGTACCCTAGGGAGGGGCACGGACGGGGTACGACAATTTCGCAAAATTGATCAACGATTTAGTCGGTTGATAGATTTTACTACTGCGTTACTACCGTATTGTGGAACGAGCGACTCAAAATAGCCACCATAGACAAAGAGACGTAAACGGAACAAAATTTATTATTAAGAATAGATTGTTGTTAGTTTGCCATGAATGTTTAAGAATTCCATAACCTTCCGACATTCGCGGCTCAGAATTTCAATTCTATAACCTCTCTCTCTCTCTCTCTCTCTTGGCGTTACGTCCTCATTGGGACAAAGCCTGCTTCTCAGCTTAGTGTTCTATGAGCACTTCCACAGTTATTAACTGAGATCTTCCTCTGCCAATGACCATTTTGCATGCGTATTAGTGTGGGACAAACATCAAATTCTCGCTCCAGTCGACTTTTTTGATTCCATTTAGATCCCATATGAACTGTACAAAATTTCATCGCAATCGGTGAAACTATAATTTAGCGCAAGCGGTTCAAAGTTTTCATAGGATTTACTATGGGAAAAGTTACACTTTCAGATAAAAAATCCCAGAGGCCGCCCCTTGTCCCCTTAATTCAAATCGATCAATGCTTCTTGTAGAAAAATCATTTATGAAACTTTTCTTCGAAGACGGCAAAACGATTGGATGCTTGTGGAAAAAGTTATTGATTTATTACGGATTAGTGATCGAACAAACGGCTGTTTGTTTTGTTTTATTAGCAGCACTGTAGCTGCTGCCTTGGCTGCTGCTGTATCTGGGGGTGGTGATGCCTCCCGCCACCCCATGCAACAACGGCAGCAGCAGTGCTGCTGATAAAACAAAACAAAAAGCCGTTCGTTGGATCACTAATCGGTAATAAATCAATAACTTTTTCCACAAGCATCCAATCGTTTTGCGGTCTTCGAAGGAAAGTTTCGTAAATGTTATTTCTACAAGAAACATTGATCGATTTGAACTAAGGAGACAAAGGGCGACCTCTGGGATTTTTTGTTTGAAAGTGTAACTTTTCCCATAGTAAATCCTATGAAAACTTTGAACCGCTTGCGCTAAATTATAGTTTCATCGATTGCGCTGAAATTTTGTACAGTTCATATGGGGCCTGAATGGGATCTAAAAAGTCGATTGGAGCGAGGATTTATTTTTTTTCATACAAGCGTGTCCCGCACTAATGCGTATATCGTGTGGCAGGCACGAAGATACTCTATGCCCAAGAAAGTCAAGGAAATTTCCTTTACGAAAAGATCCTGGACCGACCGGGAATCGAACCCGTCACCCTCAGTATGGTCATGCTGAATACCCGTGAGTTTACCGCCTCGGCTATATGGGTCCTATTCTATAACCGTATAATCGTGAAAGTCATTTTCACTACACTGATCAACGATACATTATAAGCCATGTTTGCTGAACTTCCCTGAAGACGAATAGAAATTGTTCTACATTTTTTGAGTCATTCTTGATTTGATTTCAAGACTGTCCTGGTATGCAATCCTTGTCATTTGTTACAGTAGCTTTTAGGACTACATAACCAGCACTACCCTACACTATGGACCTCTTGCAATGCTACGAATTATTCTGAGATTCTTTTGGTGTATTCTACATCAGCCAAACCCTGAATGTTAGTTAGAGCTTTCGGTCAACACGTGTGGCAGTAGCCAATTTTGCTACATAACGTTGCAAAACCAAACATGAATAACGAATCTCCTCAAAGAGTAATAAGCATTATTATGCATTCTTGGGAGATCTTGATACCGTCTTTACAGTAGATATGTAACATAGCACAAGCAACTGTAATCTATGGTCACCTAGGATTTTGAAGCGTTATTCTAAATTACTGTTGATATTCTCTCTAAAATTACACTAGAGTTCAGAATGCTGGGTCTACTTTTGAGACACAAGCTTGTTATATATTTTTGGGGTATTCTGGGTCACCATAGTACCTGGAATTATGTTCTTGACATCTACAGTAATCAGTAGCTGTTTTGCTCCAAACTACAATATTTAAAACTGCCCTGATGATCAGAACTCCAGGTCTGTACTGCTACACTGAGTATTGTTACTTCAACAAGCAATAATGTTCAGATCATTTAATATTTTTGAAGTGAATTTCTTGAAAATTTGATACCTAAAATAGATTAAGCGTAATGCCCGAAATAATCGAATCCACAAGAGTAGCTAGGGGTCTCTAGTTATTTCACGAAGAAGGTTTGTTCTCACCATTGAAATCAATAGACAGGCTTTGAAACACGCTGAAACCCTTCAGAAATCCCCTGATACTCCAGTAGGTTTCCCTTAAACTTTAATAATGCCCCCTGAAACCTCCTGAAATCCAATGAAACACCCAAACAGTGTTGAAAATATTACATGCAAAGGGTTACTCACTTGCTATAATAACAGTTGCTATCAAAAAATTGTATTTGAAGGACTTTTACGTGGTGGTTTTATCTTCAAGTATGCCGAAAAAACTACATCAACCATTGTCCATCACAGCTCAATTGTGACAGGATATTTGACTAGCACCAAATTAAATATGGGTCATACCACAATATTCCTAAATAATGGACGCAGTGGTTAAAAGGCTCTACAGATGAAGAAAAAAAATGCCAAAAAAGTAAGAGTTGCACACGCACACCAAAGTTGTGAGAGAGCTTGTGAGTACGGTGTGAGTATAAATTCCACTAATTTACTCATCTCGTGCTCACAGCTGTCGCACGACTTTGGCATGCGTGTGCGCTTTTTGCGAATAAAGCAAAATTTGTGATAAAACTACAATATAGAAGTCCTTCATACACGGTTTCCTGATAGCATGCATTCTGAACTGAGATAGAAGTAAGTGAAGAGTATAACTCTTGCAAGTGAGTATTCCCAACACTGCTTAGAAACCCTCTCTGTAACTCCCTTAGACCCGCTTCACTGAAACTCCTTGAAATCCACTGAAATGCCTTGAAACTCATCAGAAAATCTTACCCACTGCAGTCATCTATTAAACTGTACTCCTTAAAATTATTTGACTGTAACTGTACAATTTATTAAAATTATTTGACTGTGTACTGTAACTGTAACTCCTTAAAATTATTTGAAACGCATTGAACTGCCTTGAAATCTCTCAGGAAACTTCATGTGACTCCTTTAGACTTTTCCTAAACTCTACTGGAATCCCCTGAAACCTATCGAAACTTCTTTAAACGTCCGAAACGCAGAAAGCCCCCTGAAACCTCCAGAGATTTCCCTTGAACTCTACTGACACCCCATGAACTGTTTTGAAATCCGCTGAAATATTTTGAAACCCTTTCTGAGACTCCCGTTTGCTTCTCTACACTAAAATCCCTTGAAATCAACTTAAATCAAACTCTACGAAAGCCCCTAAAAGCATCCTGGAATATTTGGACCGCCTTGCGCTGCCTTGAAACCTCTCAGAAAACCCCATGTGACCCCTTTAGACTTACCTTAAAATCTACGGAAAACACCTGAAACCTATTGAAACCTCTTGAAACATCTGAAACACCTTCTAACCACTCATAAAACCCCCCGAGGCCTGCATACAGGGGTGCCAGGTCAATTTTCGATAAATCTGGATAATTTATGAAGCTTTATCTGGAAAAGTCTGGATCGTGTGAAAAACCTTACAAATTACGGGCAAAACCTTACAAATTCCGATCAAAACCTTACAAATCTAGAAAACAAATGTCAGGATCTTCCAGACTTTTGTAAAATGAGACCTCAAAAATTTGGATAAATCCAGATAAATCTGGAAGGTTGGCAACGCTGTCTGCATAGACTTTCCTGAAACTCTACTGAAGCCCCCTGAAAATCCCTCAAAATTCTTGTAACGCCTTAAAGCATCTTGAATATCCTTGATAGGCTTTAAAATCCCATGTGGCCTTGTTGACTGTTTTTTTGGCTGCAGAACTCAGATTGCAAAATATAAAAAATGCTTTGCTGAAGATACAAGGTTTTGGGCTGCAAAATGACGAGTCGACAAGGAGCGTCCAACATAGCTCTGTTCCTCACAAGTTCCTACTTCATGCTTCCTCGGGTCAATTGATGACAAAGATCGACGGTTAAAAGATGTGTGCTTAGCTGGTATTACAGCCTGGGCATTGTTGTTCTTCTGACTGCAGCTAGGTTGAGAAGGTTCGTGCCGATGAGCGTCTGTTCACCAAGGAAGTGCGTTTGTTTTGTCATCCATCAGCTAAGTATTAAACGCTGTATCACGTCAACTACCCCAAAGGAGGCAGTCCCTTCAGCATGATGTAGGCAACGTGGCCTCGGTACCCGAGCAGAAGGGAATAACAACAGCATAATACAATGCGTTATTTTAGCAAAATAACTGCATAAAGGAATCTATTATTTTTATGTTATTAACCCTAAAAGGGATACTTGGGGTCCATTTGGACCCCAGGCGCCTTTCAGAGCTCGTCTTTGATGGAACACACTCAGCGAGGTGACGAAACTGAGGCCATGAAGGTATCCCTTTTAGGGTTAACATAACATATTATGTTATAGACTTGCGTGTCATAAGCGGCAAAATAACAAATACCATAACAAAAAAATGTTCCTGGCGGACGAACTAAATAACATGTTTTATTCGTTTTAATAACAACATAATAATAGTGAATTTGGAAAATGTGTCAATAACAAATTTTGAACTTGAAATGTTATTAATAATAATCTAAAATCAAAACTTGTTATGATGTACAGGTAATACAGTACTGGACAGAAAAAAAACGCATTGACCGATTTCATACAGCATGTTTAAGTTTGGAATCTTTGAATCTCAGCTTCTAGTGCACATATTGACTTCAAAATTTAACTGGACTCTTTTAATAACCTGAAATTTAAAGTGTTAAGAAATAAGATTTTTGAGATTTTCATAGCTATCGCAATACACTTATTTCGAGAAAAAACGAAAAAAATCATTTTGGTATAACTCTAAAATGATGACCAAGTTCTTCTGCAAAGTTAATCAGACTAACGAAACACACTACTTTTCTGAATAATCCGTATGGGCAAAACAATTGGAAAATGACAATTTTGCTATTTTTATGGAAATGAACGTTTTGCGACATTTAAAAAAGTTTTTCTCAGAACAAATTTGTCACGGATCAAATTCAAATTATTATAAATATCCAGACAAAAATTGAGATCGATCACTACCCAAGAAGCTGAGATTCAACCCTCAAACAATCAAGGCGCACATTTTTTTCTCTAGTTTCTGTTACTGTCGAAATTATTATAAAACACTGAGTTGAGATGTTGACTCATTTTCAGTTGGGATGTAATGCCAGGAAAAGGCAGAGAAACTGATGAGTAAATATACACAAGCTTTCCATCACGAAATGCTGCAAACAACGTAAATCTCGAATGATGCAGTTTTGATATCAAAGCTTGCTATTGTCGTGCTATTGATGATCAAATATTTGACCAATCATAATAATAAAATAATAACTTAACATGTTTTCCAACAAAATATATTATTCAGATATTATTTCATGAACGTATACTGATACAATGATCATAACAAAATGAGATTGTCCAACAACATATGTTGTTTAGAAGCAATGCTTTGATAAGTTAACAATAACAAAACAAGATATAAAAACAGGTTATGTTATTTCGTAGTTATTAATTTGATATTCTCCTCTGCTCGGGTAAGGTAGTCTGCTCAAAACCTTCAATCATAGAGAAAATCATACGTTGATTGAAGCCGCACTTTAAAGGCTCCTGATTCGGAACTGCAGAATGTCGGCGTTAATGTGGCAGCTACCCAGGAGATACGCTGTCCCAGAGCTGGAGAACGTGAATTCCGAGCAGTGGATCCCATTGCTAACACTTTATTCAAGTAGAGTAGGAGTACCCTTCTTCAGTCCATGTCCCTATGATCTGTTCTCCTATTCCAAAAACAGACGATTTAAGCATTGATTGTTTTCCTTTTTTTTGTTATCATGCATGCTTATTCCTAACAAAAAGTACAAAAATATAACTAAATACAAAAGCTTAACAGATAGCGTTAATAAGCTTTGTTTTTGATAGAATGAAAATGAGAGCACTTTGCTGGAATGAAAATGTGAGCACTTTGGGTTTCGTTCCCCTACCTCGTCTATTACAGGGGAGGTGATAAGGCTTAACGTGGAGTTGGCTTCATAAATAATGATCGGGAAGCATATGAATCGAGTTATTCGGTAGAAGTCAATACCCAAGTAGCAAAATTAAATTTATGACGTTCTAGAAGAGTTCTTCAACACAAGATCAATAAAACCAGGCATAAATTCAACTGCTCTACATTACATCGAAAAATAACGCATAAACCTTCCATAAGTCTAAGGAGGCCCATGCCTGAGGCGGTGTTGAAGAACTGTTTTTAAGTTCTCTTAAAACTGATAAACTTTAACTTATTGCAGTTCTCAAGATCATTGTAAACCTTTGATAAGAATGCTTCTAGGCATACAGGTTTTATCATGCGTTTCTTCAAGAATACTTCAAGTATATCATAAATTAAGGCTTAAATATGTTTATTTATATCTGCATGATGGTCTTTGTTGGCCGATAGCATTTTTATTCTGAATGAACCTTCAAGTGACACAATCACAAACAATCTCTAAAAATGGCAGAGTTCAAATGATTTTACAAAATAATCACAAGAACTATCATTTTTGTCACTTATTATAAAAAGATTTTTCATACCAAGATCGGTTTGTCGTTGATATAGATGGCAAAACTTCCGTAGAATTAATGCGCCGCGTTAACAATGCCAAAACAATAATTTATTTTGAGAATTAAATTAATCGTTGACTGCGGAACATGGTAGGAGCCGTACTTTTCACCTACTATAATAACAAATATTCACGGCAATCTTGATGGTAATCTTATTTTAGAAGAAATTATTGAACTGAAAATGTTGAAAATCAGTGACTTCTCAGGATGCGGAATTATTTTGTGTTGTTCATTGCAAAATGTCTGCCATACTGCGGGAGCTGATATTACCAGAATCGCCATTACATTGCAAAAGTTTTATGTAACACAGTCATAAGATTCTTTTAAACTAAACCTTGCTTGACCAAGGGTCGTTAGATTTTCTGAAGAATGTGATAAACTCTACTGGATTTTTAATTTACTTGAAAAAGTTCCATTCCACTTGAACAAAACTAGTTGATCTCACCATAAGACAAGTTCGTTCTATCGGAGAGCTTCATAAACCTAGCGTTTCTGAATGCATTTTGCATACATTTGAAAAGTGGTTATTTTGATTTAGATAAATTGCATATTATTGTGACTTAATATTTATTGACGCAAAATTTAATTTTTTTGATGATGCGGAAACACAACATAAGCATATCATGTATTGCGCACTTTAATCAGACAGCTACATTAATTTAAGCTGGTTCCCTCAATGCACTAATTTTTCATTATTATTATTGGTTTGTTCCACTCTTGTACAGCAAAAATGTTTGTTACGGGACAAAAGTTTTACGGGTTTTACCGTTTTTTCGGCTTTTTTTAGGATATTTTGGCATGGGAAAACTATAGTTCGGCCCCAGGCCGTATACAAAACGTAACTAACTGGTCGTTTGACGTAACTTGACTACTGTCATTGTTTTAGTGCATACGCAGTGGTGCATTTGTTTTAATGCGGTGAGTAGCGGAAAAGTTGGCTGCACATTCCTCTTAAAACCGCAAGCCATCGAGTGTTCACAATTGTATACCTAAATCAAATGAGAAACAGTTACATGCAGCACAAATAAACATGGTTCACTGCACGAATTTATACTGACGTGCTAACTCTCACACGAAATTTGACGTTTGAGAGGTGTCGGCACCGCTCAAACGTCAAATTTTCTGTGAGGGTAAGAAGGCCAGCATATATTCGTGCAGTGGACCATTGCGTGTCACTAGTTGTCTCTTTTGTTATACCGCTGATCTTATGGAACTAAAATAGTGACGTCACTATTTGAGTTGTATAAGATCAACGGCAGAGACAAGTGCAATGTTTATTTGCTCCACCTGTAACTGTACCTCATTCACCTACATCCAGTTTGCAATAATAAAATATATTTTTTTTAAATGCATCTTTAGTTCAAAAAAAAAATCTTTAGAAAGAAAATAAAGTTTTATATATTCCATGTGAACATGTTTATGCATGGGCTCTTTTGAAAAGTTAATTGCCTTCGTGAAAGAGATTCCGCCAGGCCCCTGGCATGAATGAAATTTATCGTAGCCAACATCTAACTGCCTTATACTCATATTCGTGCAAATTGGAACAAGCGTGTAATCAACAAACGCAGCTTTTGTTTGATGTTGTGAGCCACACACGAAATCACATTCACAATGCGTGTTTGTTGGGTTGCTTTATTCAACTAACCGCATGCTCCTCTTACCGTACATTAATATTGAAGCGAGTTTGAAGTGTTTTGTGATCATAAGCTGTGGGAAAAATGATTCCAAAAACTGATCAACAAACCAAAATAAACGCTAAACAAAAAATTGTTGATGTTTTCGCATTTGACAGTGGGCGCTATTTATTAGCGCCCAGGACATCCTGTCTACCATGATTCCAATGCATTGATATAGGCCGTGTCAGGGGCCTGGATTCCGCACTCGTTTGACAGGTCAGTGTTTACAGTCGAGAAAATTGCATCCAGCGAACTTTCGCTTCACTGATACTGATCGCAAATTACACAGTTTTCCGTGAAATACAGTGTATGTAGTGTAAGTAATTATGTTAATCTTCTCTCATTCACTGATTGTATCAACAACTCGTTTGCTTCTAGGATGCCCTTTAAAATAATTCAAACGATTGAAGCCGGGGAAGTTTGTCTCAGCGTCGTACCCAGTGGCTGGGAATGTAACGGGATCTTATGGTGGCCGAAAAAACACCTGGTTGGAAAATTATCGCAGATCGAAACATCTATGCCAGACGACAAATGGGAGAAGATTAATTGTGTGAAGAAAAGGGAATTTCTCACACGGAAGGAAGCTGATGACGAACTCGACCGGATGGAAACAGTATCTGATACCGAAGTGGAAGAAATTCAAATGCCGCCTCCAAGAAAACGTATACGGTACGGCCAGTCAAGTAAAGTATTTGTGGCCAAGGACTTTAACAGTCTTGTGAAGAGCGTATCTGGACCTACACACGAACAGGAAGTGGCAGTAAACTCAATCTTGAGTCCGGCTACGAATCTATGTGTAAGTAGCAATTTCTCAGCAGTAGTCTGAATGATAACAAAAAAACTTTTCAAGATTTCATTCCTATGCTTTCAAATATGATGTGTATGACTCAATTGTTTCATCTAACCTTACTGGTTTTCTCTCTTGAATATAATGTTTGATGATAGATTGCTGGCCCTGTGGACGATCAACAAATGGTGTACGTAACGGAAGAAGCTGACGAAAAAGAAGAAGAACAACCACCGCAGTCATCGATATTTTTCATGACAAATGATGACGAAAACAACGGTATCGATCCGGTTCTGGAAAATCAACGTGTCATTTTGGAAAACCAATCCAAAATAATGCAGGCTCTGGCAAAGATTCAAACTGGGCAAGATTACGCCATGACGCATTGCCATTGCCGTACACAACGATTGGATGAAAGTTCAACCAAGCAGCATGTGCAGCCTGCATTTTCTGCAGTCGATTCCGTTGATGATTTGAAAGCGTTGGAAAAATCCCTGGAAGACAGCACAAAGATGCAAACGTTCTTGAGCGGAATGAGTTTCATCTGCGGTACCACAGGCAAGGCACAGGGTGTCGATTGCTGCTATAAGTTGATCGACTACTTCTTCACGCGAATGTTCCTTACCCAGTGCTCGTGGACAGGAATGGTACGAAAGTCCGATGGGAACACACAGCAGGAGCCATCAACCAGTGTAGATGCGGAGCCAAAAATTCCATTGAAGTTCTATGGAAACACACGGAGACTGTTTGTGAATCTGGTTCGACAGGCCGACAAGGATTTTTCAGAGCTGGACGGAGAAAAATTCTTCAAAACGATCCTTAAGAACAGCAAGCAACGACTCAATGCAAAGATGCTAACATCGAAGCATAAGAACAGACCAACCAACCTGAAGTATAAAAAAACCAGTGTCGAACCTGAACCAGTGCAGGCTGATGCTAGGGATGATGCTCGGGCTGATGCAATTATTGAAGAGGAGGATGTTTCTAATGTTAATACCACAGGTTCATTTGAAATGAACAAAGAGTAGATTTCGAATATGTCATGTAATTGAAATGTACCACATGATTGGTAAGTGATTACTTTTAAATAAATATTTTGATGCTTTTTATTTGATAGATTTGTGAACAAAACTTGATGACATTTATATAGCAATGTAGCTCTCATCCTAACGCATTGTGTGCAACAAAGGAATGAATGCCATACCTACATTACTTTTGGGGATAGGCATTGCCACCATTTTACATTTTATACTTGAAAGAGCGTAATGAGTAACAGTGGCTTTTTCGCAGCTAGAATAGTAGACATTTAAATGACATGATTTAAAAGGAGTTGGGAAAAAGTTACTGATATTTGCCAACGCGCTTCCCGATATACAAACATTTCCATTTTGCTGACTGGCGTGGCTAAAGCAAACTATCTCATTGTTTTTGGTTAAAAACCACTTATTGGCAGCATCGTTACATAGTGAGAACGTTCCAAAATCAATTTTCTCGTACAGCTCACATGATTCAGGAATGCGTTTTTTCAACAATGGAGCTACTTTTTGCGCTTCCGTGCTACTGCAGTTTCCTTCTAACTGATTCAATTCGCTTATTCTTTTGGCTACCTGATGCAACGGCTTGTGTCCACTTCGAATTAAATTTTTGATCTGGTATAATTTACTTTCGAAAGGATATGCACTGAAGCTTGATAGAACGCCGAAACGTTTCACGTCTTCTGTAACATGAGTGAGATTATGTACGTTGCTTGAAATGTAATCTTCTCCGTAAATATCTGCATAACGTTCAATGTAATGTTGGAGTAATGATTCAGCTAAATCCGTGAAATGGCTATAACAATCAGCCGAACAGATAGTGATTGCACAAAAAAAGGTCAAAAAATGTTCATACACGTCTTCAGGCAAAAAAGGCTTGAGAATTACTATCCCTACATAGAACAAAAATGTACGGAACTCTGTTCCCTTCCAATGGCTTAAGCATTCCAGACCTCTGACTTTTCTATGTATTTCAGAAGGTAGTTTAAGTTGCGTCAAGTATTTAGTAATATCTGCAGTCTGCTGCGCAGACCATTTTGTTCTGTAGTTTCCGAATTTACCATCTCTCCATCCTATTAAACATTTCTTCATTATACCTAAGTCAATCAAATGAAGTGAATCGCCTACTGGAAAGTCAGCTATCATATCTACTGGTAGGCGAAGTAATGGTGTGTCGGATTTATGGTGGGATCCATATGATTTGCTTCGAAATCCAGCATTTGATCTGCTTGTACTATTTGATAGAGGATAATAATTGGTGTGGGATAAGTACGAGTATTCTCCACTAGCTGTGCACTTCTGGCAACCATTTTGAGCGTTAAAATACGCTACACCTGGAATGAGAATATCAATTAGCAAATCAGATAATATTGAAATGTTACACCACAGACAAACGGACGATCATTGAATGTTTTGAATAACAAATTACCATGAAATGTGATGTCTGTCTGTATGTCTATGTTCGGTTGATCGTTTAAAAGTTGTGTGCTACATACAGTCAAAAATTAATGTCAGGATGTCTTTTTGTTACGAAGTGGCGTCATAAATACGTAGTAAAATTACATCTTCATAACTGTCATAGTATAATGAAAATGCAGCAAACAGGAAGTAGCATACTTATACCTTTAATAAAGGCCCTTGCCGGTGAATCGCATATGAAACAGCGGAGTTTGACTGATATTTTGAAATCGTTAATAATAATTCCGTTGGTTAAAACGTCATTCATTTCATTAACGAAATCATGAAGGAAAGCATTCAAATCAGTTGGTTTTCCCTTTCCAGAGTAAATACCAATCACCATTGGTTTGATGTGAGTCATCCCATGAATATTAAAAAGAATTGGCCAGAATTCCTCTTTAGAACTCTTATATACCGGTAATCCGTCCAAGTTGATATTTATCGATATAGTCGTTGATTCGTTTGTGTTTGCGAAAATGTTTTCAATACATTCTCGTAGGCCATGGTGCCAGTATTGACCTTCTCCGATTGGCTTAAGAGATACCGTTTTGGCAGTTTGTAGCAAGGTTCTGGGATCTTTCGGTAAGACATTTGGGAGTCGATCGTTGATTATTGCGATGAGGTCTTTCAATGCGTTTTGTTTGATGTTGTGGGAAATGGACCAGTTCCGGATTGCAGATAGTAAAGCTTCATTTTTGTAATCTTCGTCATCCTCATCATCTTCGTCCTCCGAAAACGGTAACTGTGTCCGGCATGCCTCGTCATCTGTCCACTCGTTCTGGCAGAAATCTGGCTGTTGAAGACATTTACCAACACCGTATTCCGTCGTTGCGACGTTCGGAGCAGTTGTACAAAAAATACCCTGCGTCACGTCCTGTGCATCACAAATCCTGCTTTGTTGGGAAATCGGCACTGGCTGGGATGAAAGTTTCAGTATACCGGACAGATTTTTCTTTAATTTTCGTTTAAATGAGCCACCCGCTTTTACTTTTTTCCACTTTGCGGCATCCATTTTGATATTTTGATTTGTTTATATTAGAGAATTCTTGCTCAAGTGAACTTGTTCTTCGTTAATTCCAACTGATTTTAAGGAAGTTTTATGATTGAATTGTGAGGAAATATTGAACTTGCCGAAGAATGGCATAAATTATGCATAAAATTACATTACGGATTTATGAACGGTTTGACATAGGTATCTTTCAAAGGGTCTGAAGAATCTCTCAAAACTGTTAATAAGATCAATTACACTTCTGGCATAAGTAGTTTTATTGGGTTCTTCTACAAGCATTCTTAATTTACTCTTCAGAACTGGCAATGATAAAAAGCTAGTTCTACTTGTCAAAAGCAATGATAAAATCAAATGAACTCTGTAATGTTCTTACAAAACCTCAATAAAATTTAAACAAAACCAAATGGAATTTGAAATGCTACTTGGGTAAGCAACCGAATGAGCGTGAATGAAATTTACATTCACCGCGTGGAGAGTTGCCTTCACAGCTCGCTTACGACTTTGGTATACGTTTGCGACCCCAATGTTATTCGGCAAACTTTCAGATAAAACTACAAGGTTAAATTCATCCATACATTGTTTTTCGATATCATGCTTCTAAACTGAGATAATAGCAAACACCTGGGAGGATTTTCGGCGTGGCAGTCGCAATTGCAATCAAACGATCAGATATTCTCCTTCATCCGACGTTTCGATGTGTATTACATCTTCTTCAGGGAATTAGGGGTGTTAATCGCTTTCGTTTTGAAAGGCTTTGTGGAAGCATAATCCGTCCGAAAAACTATTTAAAAAACGTTGGAATCGACTTCTTGAACACTAGTTATGTTTTTGCCGAATTCGGTTCGCACTTCTAACAACACTACTAATTGGCCGTTAGTAGTGTTGTTAGAAGTGCGAACCGAATTCGGCAAAAACATAACTAGTGTTCAAGAAGTCGATTCCAACGTTTTTTAAATAGTTTTTCGGACGGATTATGCTTCCACAAAGCCTTTCAAAACGAAAGCGATTAACACCCCTAATTCCCTGAAGAAGATGTAATACACATCGAAACGTCGGATGAAGGAGAATATCTGATCGTTTGATTGCAATTGCGACTGCCACGCCGAAAATCCTCCCAGGTGTCCCGATACCTCAGTCGAAAGCTGCCTCCAGATAATAGCAAATGAATGTAAATCTTTGCAAATGAATGGTCGCAACCTTGCTTCCACGGATTGCGTATTGAGCTTAGGTACCGTAATCTCCGTGGGAAACAAGAACATGTTGCGTGGCGCAAGCTCGTGAATCACGAGTTGTACTAAATGTACAAAGAAGCAAATATTCAGACCTTGGTAGGTTGGAAACGTAGTGCGAATGGCTAAAAAATAATAATGAAAAAATATTCAACAGGGAACAAGGTAGAGGTCGAATACTTAATGGGCAGTCGCGAACGCTGCACGCGCTTGAAGAATACCTCTAGGATCCCTACACGTTCGGGGAAACTGAAGGAACATTGTCCAAGACCGATGAAGGTGGCGCTGTACTAACTAAATGCTCTGCATTGGAGTAAAGTTACTTTGGAGTCAACATGGAAACCTTGTTGGCTAAGGTAATGTAGGTTTAAATATTTCTCTCATACAAACTGTAATCGAAATACTTCGAGCACTAAAATTGCTACATTTTATTGTCTATGTCCATTGCCCATTAGTTCGTACTCGTGATCCCGTAATCTGACGTTTCCACTTGTTGCACAGTACCTTATATACATATACTCGGAGATTGCGTGAGCATTCATCAACGATACCCACCCACAGTGAAGGAAAACCAGTGGACATGCATAGCCATTACCTTTCCATTCCGTTCTGAATCACCCAACAGCGCCGAGCTTATTTTCCACCCAGCCCTTGGGTTGATTGACTGATGGCATTTTACAAGTGGGCGGCGGAAGAGTGCAATCAGTACTTGCTGATCATGAAAGCTCATTGAACGGACACCTAATCATTCACTCATTCGCCGCTGATTGTTTTTGCCTGCCCAGTGCCCATTCACCCCGTCACAGGAATGCGCCGCACACGTGCAAGATCAACGCCAATTACTATCGGTTAATTGATAGGACAGCGAAAAGCGGCGGTGTTCGTCGCTGCGGCGGCAGTGCAACCAATTTGCAACGTTGACACATAAATTTGTGTGTGAACGGACTGTGCTGTGGCGCTACCGCTACCAATCACTGTTTGTCATCGAGCAGCTGATTGATTGAATCACGGCTGAAATTAGAGCTTTGAGCTGTCGCTCCTATTTCAAGATCAAGTTGAGAGCGCCACACAACCACCAATTCGATAGGGGAGAATGGAGGTAATATGGACCCCGCATGGTTCATAATGGGGCTAGGGTCAACCATTTGTGTTAGAGCATTAATTTGATTTTAAAGCAGTTGTAAAAGCTAAATTGATCCAAAATATGTCTAAAGCTTAACTGACATTACAGGAAAACCAGCGGAAAAGCTTGAAGAGTACGGTTTGCACAATTCTGCCCTACAAGTTTGTTTAATGGCTGGCTGGTTGCATTTTGCATCAGACACATCCCCTGACGCGGCTTCGCCGTCAACCGATGAATGCAAATGTTTGTGTTTTTCCGGTCGAGTGAATATGTGTCGCTAAAAATATAATGCCTGATTTGGAAAACTCAACCAATTGCATTGGTATAAATAGTAGTCATTCATATGTACATACATAGGTGTACAAAGATAGATGCAGGTACGAATGAATTCGATAATGGACGGCTTCTATGCTGAACTCATTGAAAAAAAAAAAAAAACGGCTTGATGTGAATGTAATTGCGCATCATTACAGAGTAGGTGAAAAATGCATATGGTACAGTTTAGCTAGGCACTGAAAGGGATGAACTTATTGCACTATATTTATACCAGACGTTTTATAGCGTCAGTGACATTGAGACGTACAGTAAACACTCGAGATTTTTAATAATTGTGATCAAAACTGATTTCATCAACTATCAATCCAATATTTTCTATATCCCTTTCCGAACGGATCATACAAGACTGGGTTATCTGAATTTTTCTCTTATAAATTAAACATCTTATAGAATGAAACTTTCTTGACTTTGACTACCTTAACCGTCTATGGCGTCAAATTAGAACCTTAAGAATCCCCAAAGAGGTCGAAGTTCAATAAGAAATTGCCTACTTTTATGTGTTTTGAGGTTTACATAGAAGATGCAACTCTAACATACCGCAAAATTCGATTGCAAACTGTTTCCTATGCACGAAATGATTTACGTATTCGTGTGTGACAGTTTTTTTGCGGTTTGAGACATGCGGCGGTACAGAACAGAACGAAGAAACGATCAAACACGAATGTTTGCTTCCGTCAGCTGTTGTTTGTATGGTGGTGGCCCACTCCACCACCGGTAATGTCACATGTTTTATCGATCAAAACGGACTTTGAGTCGCATTATTTACGAACCGTGCATGCCAGAACTGGACTGAAACTTTACCCACGCAACACAACTTGATGAAGTTGTTCCCATGTTGTAGTTGTAACATTAGAGTTGCATATCAGTCGAACACTTTTTAGAGTAGATACTCTAATCCCTAATTGAAAACATTTCCAGAATATGCAGCATTGTCATAGCTACGAGCTACTTAGAATCAATCTGGCATCCCCTAGAATGGTTTCCCGGCAGAATTGAAAATGAAAAAAAAACTATTATAATTCAAACTCACTTCTAATACCGTATGCGTGAAAATGTTTGCACCATCGTTAAATAAAATTCCAGTTTTACTTGTGAAGACAATGTATTGGTTTTATTTGCAGGCATTTAAGCTATAACTCATATCATAGTATGCTGTGAATAAAAAGTGTTGATTTTCTTAGTTTAACACTTGCATAATGACTAAGTGGCAACCCAGCTCGTGATTTGTCCACGCGCAAATGTCTAAAAGTATCCGTGGTAGTGTCAAAGTCAAGATTAACATTTTTTGAATTTATTTTTTTATTTTGACATTGCCTAATGGTGTAGACATTGACACACAAACAAAAGTTTTAATAACTATTGATTCTGGAATTTGGTACGGATCGATAGTTTTTCGGAAATCGAAAAAAACGGATGTTGCGTTCGGGCAAATTCAAGACTTTCTTATATGGCGCTACTCGTAGCTCCTGGATGCCATTGGTAATAATGTAAGTTTTTTTTCTATGGTCGAAGGATCATAAAGGCCACCGTAATTTTCCTTTTCGATATGCCATGCCGTTAAGTCGCTGATTTCGCGTTTCTTTGCCATTTTTCTCATTGAGCGCATATAATTCACCCAAATCTTATTTTTGGTGGCAGCTATAGCTTTCTTAATCCATGTTAACCTTGGACGACCAGTGGACTATTACCTTCGGGAATAGTTGCCCTTGCTTTTTTTCGGTCTAAGACTGTTTTGAGGTTCTCCTGAACACTCCTGAAATGTTTTTTTTAACATTTGCGCGTGGACAAGTCCCGACTACCGCTGCTACCCCTTCATGGTGCAAATTTTAAACTTAAGAAATCGGATTTTTTTTTACCCGCAACCTACTGTGATATGAGTTAGAGCTTACGTGCATGCAATAAAAACCAAGACATTGTGTGTGCAGATGATATGGGTACCTTATTTGTACGATGGTGCAAACATTATCACGCATACGGTAACTTTACATTGCACCTTGCTAGCGTGCTTCTACTTATATTTTTTACATGAAATCAAACCCATGATTTCCCAATGAAAATTTGGGAAAATTGGCAACTTTTGATATTCTTGCAATAAAGGTTTTCGGGTGATTTTATTACCAGTAATGTATTTCCAAGGTCACATGGAGGTGCATGGTTGTTGATGTCTACGCTATCCATGTTAGGGGTCATTCACATATGACGACCATTGTTTAGCGGGAGGGGGTGACACTCTATGTATTGAGTATACGAAAAAAGCGGGACAGAGGGGGGAAAGGCAGTCGGAAATGCCCGAAAACTGATGGACGTAATTTTTGAATATTTTTTATGAAGTGGCATCTTACCCCTGCGCAGATGGTCTTTTTGCACCACTTCCGTTTTACGAACCAGTTTTTAGAATCGCTGAAAATGCAATAGTTTAGTGAATATTATTGCAAATATTGTCTAGTTGCTGTTACCATGTTGAAAGCCTAACAAATGAGTAAATAGCCTCATTTGTTAGGCATCGAAAACGATGAATGTTTGAAAAATGGCAGCTTACCCCACTTTCCCCTAAATAGTCAATAAGCCCATAGTGGTAATCACGTTCAAATGTATGCGTGCCTTTTTTGTAGATGTAGTTGTGAAACTGTGAGGAAAATATTTGCACTCTTGCCCCGGACGTTAGTTTTATCATTATTTACCCGTTTTACCCAATTCGATTGGGTAATATTTGCATATGCAATCTGAGTAGCATTTCAATCGGCGTGCACTTTTGTGTGAGGAAAAATTTACGCTAGTGTTCATGTGTTGAAATGTCACTTATCTCTATTGAGCTTTTGCGGCTAACATGGTTGATGTAGAGTCCCTATAATTAGAGTCTGGCGGACTGTCACTTTCGACCGGAGCCAATCGAGCATGACGTCATAGTGTCCTCACCGATGAATGCTACACCGTGACGTCATGCTCGATTGGCTCCGATCGAAAGTGACAGTCCGCCAGACTCTAACTAGACTAACTCTAGGTTGATGTCACCGAAGCCCCTTAGTGAAGATAGTACCTCTTCTTCAATAACCTTGCAGACCGACCGAGCTGTCTGCGTGACAGCGGTGGACAACAGAAGAAAGGAAATGGGAAATTGTCAGAGTTTGGCATAGTCATAGATGAATCTAGAAGGACAAATGCATGTGCAATCAACAAGTGAAATACGACATGTAATTGAAGTCTAAAATTGGCAAATCATTTCTCATTATTAAAATTTACGTCCAAACAAAGTGAACTCGAAGGTATTTAAACTAGTGATTGATATATTTTGCCTAAAATGATGCTTCTATTATGCTTAGATACTATATACAGAATATCCTAATAGTACGGTACAGAGGAGACGGTTAGTTATTGGAATTTTTCCAGTAACAGGTGAGAAATTGTGGAACTTATCAAAAGTGCTTTTTTCATGCAATTTAACTATAAACCCTTGAGAAACGATTAAACAGGGTGTCTACTACCTGGAAAAACCTGGAAAACCAGGAATCCTCAGGGAATTTTATTTAACAGGGAAAAACCTGGAATACTCAGGGAAAACTCAGGGAAATTTTACTCCGATAAAAAAAAAAACATTGGGTCGTATAAATAAAAATCTGGTAGTTAAAATCCATATATAAATTTCGCTAAAAGGATCTTTTCCAGAAATTCCATCAGGGTTTCTTTCTGGAACTTCTTTAGAAATACCTCCTGGAATGTCTCCCAGGATTTCTTATAAAATTCCTTCCGCATTTTTGACGCTATTTTTCTTGGTATTCCTTTTTGATTTTTTTTCGGAAAGGTAGAATTCCTGAATTCCAACCGATTTCTCCAGGAGTTTTTCACGGGGATGCTATTTCTTCCCAGAGTTCCTCCAGTGTTTTTTTTTTCTCAAAGAAATCTTCGTAGGATTTCTACCAGAATTGGCTTCTTTAGTGGTGTTGAGATAATTCCATATTCTAAATCTGCACGCAAACTGAGTCGAAATCCAAATTTTCATCAATTTTGGTGCCCGGGAACCTATTTAAAAATCAAATTGAAATTTGTATGGGAGCGATTTGTCGAATCACCCCTCGTCGCATTTTGTACTGAGTGGAGCTTTCAAGCAGTTGCCCAGCTGTCAAAAGGTGATTTCAAAAAATCTCTTTGAAATTGATTTTAGATACCAAAATAAAGTTCTAAAAATCTGAAAAACATAGCGGCTCAGAAAAAGGTGCTCTTTCGTTAAAAAATAAAAAATCATTGAATTGTTCTTAATTTAAAAACCCAATTTATCCCGAAAACTCGATAAGAATTTGTGTCGGGAGCGGAGGTGAACCAACCATTTGGTTGAAAGCCTCTTGAATAAAGACAAATAAATACAAATTGTGTCGGGATAAATCGTGGAATTTCTTTCGGCATTCCTCATGGAAATTTTAAGCGATTCCTTCTGGTGTTCCTCTTGGGACTTCCCCAGAAGATCTTCCCAGAATTTCTTTCAGAGTTGCTAAAGGGGTTATTCCTGGGGTTTCTACTAAAGTTTCTCCAAGGGTTTCTGAAGCAGTTTTCACGGATTTACCACAAGAGTTCCTCAAGAGACCCAAGTAACCACGAGAAATATAACTCACCTTAAAACTATTATAATGCTAATAAGGGGCCGACACGCTCTATATTGGCCGCTTGATAGCCTTGTGTCATAAAAGGCGAAATATAGTGCTTATGGTTACTTGGGGGTTTCTTTCATTTTTTCCTGTGATATCTTCAAATAATTGGATTTCTTGAAAGTTTTCGCGAGGTTTATTTTGAAGTTTTACATTTGATGTCTCTCACAGTTATTTTTTAATTTACCCTGGACTTTCTGGGATTTCCACAGGAGTTATTGCTGATATTTCTCATTGAATTCTTCTCTTGCATTCTTTCAGAGCCAGGCTGTTCCTTGTAGTTGTACCGGATTTCTTGCAGTGATCCACCTGAGATTTTTTACAGATATTTTCTGCATTATTCCCAAAATTCTTCCCGGAATCTTTACCAGAAATTGTTCCGAGATTCTGGATTCTCCTTTAGGGACTTCTCCCTAAGTTATTGCAGGGATTCTTCTACGGGTTTCCTCAGAATGTCTACTTACGAAATAGTATTACCTTATAGGAAATTCCTGGAGAAATATTCGAGGGAATTCAAATAAAATCTTACGAGAAACTCCGCAAAGTGTTATTGAATATTTCCAACGGCAGCTTCAGGAAGAACCTGAAAAAAATTAAGCATCTCGAAAAAAGTTCTAGGTAATAGTAATCCCGAGAAGAAATATTAAGGACATCCAAGGAGGAATTCTGAAAACATCTTGGAATCCTGAAAGCAGCTACGGACGAAGTTCCGCTAGGAAAACAAGAGAAATATCGAAAAACTGTCAGTTAAAATCCCGACATAAACTATTGGATAGCTATACCGGAAAACCACTAAAAAAGACATAGACACTGGCTTCACGGCTGCTGTACCGATTGAACGAAACTTAACACGGAGTGGCTACGGATAAGAAGCTATTCTCGTGAAAAATTTCATCGCTCGGAGCGGGAATCGAGCCCTCATCCATCCGAACTCTAACCGCATGGCTACGAGGCTCAACCAATGACATTCTTGAAGAAACTCTGGATGGATCTACTGGAGGAATCCAGCGAGAATCTCTGGAAGTATATCGGAAAACCTTTGCAAGAAATATGTATCGGGACGTACTCAAACAGATACCTCGTGAAAGAACCCTGCGAAAAGCCAGGAAGAAATTCCAGGAATTTCGCAATCTTGAAAGAATGTTTGAAGAGTAGGGGAACTTATGTATTTTCGGCAGTTTTGTTCGGCAACGTTTTTTTTTTGAAACCTGTTGAACTCATAGTTGGCATCAAATCCTTCCCAACCAAGCTGAATATGATCAAGTTTAAGGCAATTTGGCCGACATAAATCTCTCATGCCGAAGATAACAAACCTGCTGATGCTGATACCCTAAGTCACCCTTTATAATTTCTAGAAAATTTGTTTTTTTTTTTTAAATTATACACTTCCAAAATTTCATCTGGAAATCCTCTTGTACCGACTTTTCGAACCCTGAAAAAACCTGGAAAACTCAGGGAGTTTTATTTTGAGTTATGAACACCCTGTTAAAGGCAGCAGGCCACAGCAACCTAGTGCCGAAGGACGTAGAGAAGACACTAGGGGGATTCACTAAACAGCGTAAACTGATTAAACTGATTAAACATCGCGATCACCCAGGCAATCTTTGATTATTCCATTCGCAAAATCGTGAAACATTTCAAATAAGCAAGAAATCATGGCTTACGCAGCAATTTAATCTATTTCGTGAGTACCCCTACTATATATGTACTAAACTTAAGATATTTGTATTTCTAAAACTTAACCTAAAACATGCCCTAAACCATAAAATTATATGTGCACAGGAATTTAAAACGGTCCTGAACTTCGGACGAATAAAGGCCCCTACGAATTTTAAAGCATTCAACGTATTTTCTTTGTTACCGTGTCATGTAAGTAACAGTTGATTTAAACTGTACTTTAATCATTTTGTTTATATTATGGGCCATGCGGAAATACCTGGAAAATGAAATATACGAACGATCTTTCAGAAATTTTGGGCAATTCTATATCAAACTCTTTAAAAAGAAAACTGTAAAAGTTCATGTACATATTTTCACTACTTTTCTACATCGAGAATGTCCTTAAAATAATCGTTAACGAACGGTAAGGTTTATACAGGTAGTGTGGGAAAATATTCACAGAATTAATCGCGGAAAGCTCTTCAAAGAAATAAAAAAAAATAGCTTGTCGTAAAATTTTTGGATAAATTCTTAAAAATATTGTATAAAAACGCCATTTCATAAGTAAAACTTTATGGAGTAACACAAAATAATTGGAATGAATATTGATATCCCTGTCGCAATACCGATTTACAAAATATTTTATATTGATAGCCGTGTAGGTTGAAAACGAGCTCAGGGATCATGATGTAGGTATATGGATCAATTCCAGTGTGCATCATTCTGCTTTTTTCGTAAGTTTGCTTTGCACGAATTAGTCATAACAAAAAAATGAAATCCATTTTTATTAGGTATCGTGGAATACGTGGATCAAAACCATAAGTATTTAAATGAATTCCGTTTATTTCCATCACTTAATGCAACGGTTACATACCATTTCATTGAAAACTAATACTAATGATATTGTCCGTAAAAAAACTTCCAACAGAAAATAAAATATATTTTTCAACACTGACCCGAAAACCAAACGAAGCCTAATAAACCAGCACCATACACGGACCGTAATGTAGACTGTTCAACAATACCGCATACTGTTCAAACTGTATCCCGAATAGGTAGTTAGGCACATCTTATGGTTATCGTTTATGCGGGTAGTGTTGTTTGGTGACTCAACTGCTAAATCAACGCAGATCTTTCGTGGCCTATCTCCCGATTGATCAACTTCTATTCAGCCTAATGACAATTTGTACTAATGACCATGACCTAATGTCCATTCAGTCTAATTATCGTTCATCTTAAAGTCCTTTGGTCTAATTATGTTATGGCCCAGTAGAAGAAATCTGTTAAAATGATTGTTTGTATAGATATGCTGTTGTTTTTAAACAGAAACAATTCTTTCTGCTGTTCAATTATGCATTTATACTTATAACATCACAGCTGCTGAATGAATATTATCAAAGAATTTCCCTTCTTTCAAACATTTAGGCTGTTCTTTTGAAGTACACTTATTGTAAAATTAGGGTAATCCCTCCAGTTGCGAAAATCCATTTGCTCTTTTCTATGATAAGACTTTTTGAGAAAAAATAATCGAAGAAAAAAGCCAATATCTTTTTTAATTATGAGAGATGGAAGATTTAGCTGTTTGGAAAAAATATGCATCATTGATAGTTCTAAAAATGCTCGGAACAAAGTTTTCACGAGAAACGAATGAAACAGTTATTGCAAAAAAAAACTGAATTTATTATTATTATTATTATTATTATCTTTATTTACGAGATTTTCAGCCCTGGGCTGGTTCATCTCGGAAAAAAACTGAATTTCATTGATCACCCCGAGATGATTTTTTAATATAAGCTAGGAACTATAAGAGATTGAATAATTATTTCTTCGGCAAACATGCTCCAAATAAGTTCTTTAACAACTTTGTAGAACATTTTGTGAACGTATATAAAACTATTAAAAAGCAGATGTTTGGATCAGCTAGATGGACCTACCACCACCCCCCCCCCCCACAATTTTACAATAATCAGAAAAAGGGCTAAAAATATGATAAACTTTCCCAAAGACACCATGTACAGGGGATGGCCAAAATGTTTGGGATAGGCAACTTTTTTTCGCCCACAAAAAAGTTCAACATGCTGTAACTTTTCATAGAGTGCATCAAAAAATCTCAAATTTTGACTGTTTGTCACCCTATTCTATGTGCATCATTGGTACAAATTTGGGCTCGATTGAATAATTTTTCGCAAAGTTAGAACCGTTCGGGTAAAATACTATTTTTTAGACAACTAGTTTCTGAACTGTCATATCTCGGAAACCAGCGAACCAAATTGAATGAATTTTTTAACGTTTATCAATAATATATTGATACTTAATACGACGTTATAAAATGTAATATTTTCTCACGACGAATTAAGTTATACCGGGTTGAAGTTTTTACCCATATAGAGGAAAATAAGTCAAATTTACAATACCACACAAAAATTATTAAATGTGTTAATAAACTTTGTTCAACGTTTTAAAAGTACCTATGATTTAATAGTTTGTGAAGCATTTACATATTGTTAGTGTACGTTCAAAATTTCATTCAATTCGATTCACTGGTTTCCGAGATATGACAGCTCAAAAATGAGTTGCCTAAAAAATAGTGTTTTACCCGAACGGTTCTAACTTTGCGAAATATTAATCAATCGAGCCCAAATTTGTACTAATGATGCACATATAGTAGGTTGACAAACAGTCAAAATTTGAGATTTTTTGATGCACTCTATGAAAAGTTATAGCATGTTGAACTTTATTGTGAGAGAAAAAAAAGTTGCCTATCCCAAACATTTTGGCCATCCCCTGTATCTGTATCTTAAGGTTAAGGCACAAACATTTTTGTCTTCGTAAATACGACTCTCGATCTATTGTGCTGATGAAATATGTTGGACAAGCCATACTTCAGACCAATATTCAGCTGTCATTGTATACGGCCACTGACACATTTAACCAGCTAATGTTCAACTTACACTCTCACTGTTAAGCATTCATTGTTACTTGGGTAATTTCTTCAGCTTTTTGAATTAGTATTACTCTTAGATATCGGAGTTCTGTGGAAAATACTTTTGGCAGGCCGCCAGAATCTCCCCTAGCAGTCGCGGGGAGTACGTCTCTCCTATGATCCTATATTTCCCCATACCTACTACTACAAAGACTCCCCTTCCCCTCTACGTGGAATAATCCGTTCAGGAGTCCTTCATTATCTAGAGAAACCAAGCCTCAGAAACAACCGCCCCCCCCCCCCCCCTATACAATTTTGAGGTTCGCACATTATGGAAGTCCTCGAGTAGTAAGGTTACAAAACATTCTTACGTACAACATAACAACATTTGATTTTGGCAGGTTGATATCTTACCGGTGTTCTCTGAACTGTAATATGTATGCTACTGAAAATCCTCCTGCTGATATGATCGTCTTCAAGTACTTCATTATCACTTTTTCCAGTATTCTTCATTGCACCACCTAGCCATGAAAATGTTTGACAATTCACAGGTGATTTTGACAGACCACACACATGCACGAAAAAGACGGATAACATAATCTACTTTATCGATCGTGTTGCCGTTTTTGCTATTCTCGTACACCAAGGTGTACCGAAAGGCTATATGTTCACTCCAAAAATGAAATTTTGATAGAGCCCCCGGAGGGGCAAGTTTCATATACCAATCGACTCAGCTCGACGAGTTGAGATGATGTCTGTGTGTGTGTATGTGTGTGTGTGTGTGTGTGTGTGTGTGTGTGTGTGTGTATGTATGTGTGTGTGTGTGTATGTATGTGTGTGTGTATGTGTACAAAAAAAGGTCACCTCACTTTTGAATAGTAATTATCAACCGATTTTAACGATAAATGGCTTATTCGACGCAGAATCTGGTCCCATTGTTTCCTATTAAAAATGGTTCGGATCGGTCCAGCCGTTCCGGAGTTATGGCCATTTAGGTGTTCCGGATCGGTACCCCTGGAAGGGGCCAGACATGAACATGCACCAAACCCATGCATGCGACCCATCAAACCACGGCATTTACGATTATCTGATGAACGGTGAGCAGTAAAATATTCTCAGACCATATCTGAACCGGTAGTGTTCCGGAACCGGTTCTGAGTGTCCCGCCGGAAGTGGCCAAATATCAAATTGATCATAACTCAAGCATGCGACACATCAAACAGCCGCTTTATCGATAATCTGATGAACGGTTAGCAGGAAAACAGTATCAGACCACATCCGAACCGGTAATGTTCCGGAACCGCTTCCGGATGTCCCACCGGAGATGGCCTAATATAAAAGAGTACCAAACCCATGCATGCGACACATCAAACAGCGGCATTTTCGATAACCTGATGAACGGTTAGCAGGAAAATAATATTAGACCATATCTGAACCAGTAGCGTTCCGGAACCGGTTCCGGGGGTCCCGACAGATGTGGCCAAATAAAAAAAATACCTAACCCATGCATGCGATACACAAATAACGGTTTTTCTGATAACCTGATGACTGGCTATCAAAAAAATAGGTAAGGACCACATTTAGAGACAGCCGGTTGTATTCCGGAACCAGTTCCGGGTGTCGCGCGGATGTCCCACCGGAGATGGCCAAATATAAAAGTGAACCAAACCCATGCATGCGACACATCAAACAGCGGCATTTTTGATAACCTGATGAACGGTTAGCAGGAAAACAGTATCAGACCATGTCTGAACCGGTAGTTGTCCGGAACCGGTTCCGGGGGTCTCGACGGAAGTAGCCAAAAATAAAAGAGTACCAAACCCATGCATGCGATACAACAAATAACGGCTTTTCTGATAACCTGATCACTGGTTATCAAAGAAATAGGATAGGGCCACATTAGGGACAGCCGGTAGTGCCGTAACCAGTTCCGGGTGTCCCTCCGAAAGCGGCTAAAAATATGCGACAGAGCAAAGCTAGGATTTTTTGATAACCTCATAAACGTTAGCAAGCAAACAGGTTCAGACCGGTGAAAAAAATGTTTTACGCATATGGTCAAATCTCAACCGTTACGTAGTAATTGAACTATTTCATTGGAAAGATTATTAAATTTGCTACCAAAAAAGATCTTGGAATCTTTTTGTTTAGTTAGATAACTAAAGCTAAACAGCTCGAAAGTAGTGTTTTGCCTTTCTCGTACACTTAGTGTACTAAAAAACTATATGTTCACTCAAAAAACGAGTTTTCGAAAAAGGCTCGGAGGATCAAGTCGCATATACCAATCAACTCAGTTCAACGAATTAAGATTATGTCTGTATGTGTGTATGTATGTATGTATGTGCGTAAAATAAGTTCACTCACTTTTAAGGCACTCCCCATTGGCCGATTTTTCGGATTATATCTTGAGTCTTGAATCTAACTGGAATTGTTTGCTATTAAAAATGGTCTAGATCAGCCAAGGCATTCGAAGTTATGGCCATTTCAGTGATCCGGACCAGCACCGGTACAACTGGCCGTATATAAAACTGAACTAGCCCCATCATGCGATACATCAAACTGCGGCGATTTTTGTAACCTTTAGCATGGTTGGCGAGTTTTGTGCGGAAATCAACACTGGAGACCAGAAGCTCTACGATGTCGGCCCAAAATTCAAGATGGCAGCCAAATGTTCAAGGTGGCTGCTCAAAATTTAATATGGCGGCTGTTTAATAGAGATTTAGGCTCTTAAAGCATGCTATATGGGAATATTTGATATGTGGTAGATGTCTGGACTCCTAAAATGGCGACTTGAATATCCAATATGGCGTCTGTTTAAAGAAGTTTAAGGCTCTAAAACCATACAATATTTGGTATGGGAAAGATGTCCGGAGTCAAAAAATGGCGACCAGAATGTACAAGATGGCGATCTAAAATCCAAGATGGCTCGAACGGTTGTTTAATGAAGTTTTAGGCTCTAAAACCATGCAATATTGGTATGTATATTTGATATGGGGAAGACTTCCAGAGTCCAAAATGGCGATCTAAAACTTAAGATGGCGGCTCCGAATTCAAAATCGCGTTTCTTTAATGGAGTTTTAGGGCCTGAAACAATGCATTTTTGGTATATTTGGTATGGGGAGGATTTCTGGATTCCAAAAATTGCGACTTGAATATCCAAGATGTTGGTCCAAATTCAAGATAGCGTCTTTTTCTTAAGAGTTTGAGGCTCAAACATTAAAAGCCAGGTCAACGATATGATTTCTGGTATCATGAAATGGATTTCTGTTAATTGTATGGAAGTGCGATATACATAAACATTTCGCTTGAGTTTTATTGAAATGGGGTTTCGAAGGCACGAGAAAGGCGCCATCACCGCTAGGTGGATTAATTAGGGTTTTTTCATGCTCATGTTACATCTGTCAAAATGACCTATGAATTGTCAGTCATTTTGAGGTTAGGTTCGTTGGTGTAATAAAGAATACCTTGATAATGGACATGCTCTCCAGAATCTTCCAGGTCGCTTAGATTTCCTCTTGATGATTAACCAAGGCTGCGTAGCCAAGAATAGTGAATTTTACCAAGAATTTCATTTTCTGAAGACGTTCTACAGAGTTTTTACACGTAAGTATTTTTTTTTCAAGTATTTCCGGAGTGATTTAGGCTGATACAAATTTATTTTTGACTTTTTGTCTCCCCCCCCCCTCAAAAAATTTTGACTGGATTTCGCATTTTGAGGGGGTAAATGAAAAATATTTATCAAAATATCGGGTCTTGCTGAAAATTCTTTAACAAATCCGATGAGTTTTTAATATTTTTCAGAATAAATATTTAATTATTTTTATACCTCCCCCCCCCCCCTCGACCAGCCAAAGAGTGGTGGGACAAAAAGTGAAATAAATATTTGTAACGGCCTTATATGACCATAAAATAGCAAAACAAAAAAACTAACGTCCCACGCTATGAATGGCAATTGATACAAAAATTATTGCTTTCTATATGTTTAAAAATACAAAACTAATGTCCCCCTGTGGGCGACACTAGTTTTGCCAAGACAAAAAACCCCAAAAAAAAAACGAAAAAACCCTGATAAAAAAGATCATAGAGATACAACAGAATGGATTGTTACAACACGCTGAATTGAATGGTACTAACCATTAATTCAATTGTTTAAAACGATAGAGTAACAACAGATCTTATGGTTTTCCACCATAGCATGTATTGTAAATGTCACTTTTACAATAGAAAATGGGGGTTGTTATGTATCTTTACCATAAAAAAATCCAAATTTTCTGGAAAAAAATCAAGTCAACTACCATTCAACTTATGGTGTTTTTATTATTGAAATCTCTAGTGCCATTGATTTTATTGTACACGTACTGTAGTTCCAATACATCATTTTCAGCAGGAAAATACGTACACAATATAATTTGTTGTTGAATAGTCAAATTTATCATTATTCAATGGTAGTTTATGGTGATTTTATTGGAAATTTTTATCAGGGAAGACGGAAAACCCGGTAAAATCCGCAAAACGTTTGCTGGTTTTAGCGACTTTTTTGGTCTTTTTTGGCTTTTTTGAGGTTTTTCGGCTTGGCAAAACCAGTGTCGCTCCCCCCGTACTTCTCTTATATTGGCGTAATGGCTAATGTTTATACAAAATGCAGTCAATATTAGCGCATAGTACCAAATTGAAGCATTATTTATGATACTTTTTATCTAGGATCTTTTTATTATTTGGGACTTCAAGGCATGCTTCTGCCACAGACAAACAGACGTCTCACACACTCTACTCACTTCCAACCGTTTCCCTTTTTAACGGATTATTCAAATATTTTGTAGTTCGCAAATTTCTCGCTCCTGGCGCTCGTATCGTTTTTGCTTTTGTTGGACGTTTGCTCAATACCGCCATCTACCCAGTGGGTTTGCGAACTGCAGCGTAATTAGCAATGGGTGATTATGTTTTTGTGACGATGATTTTTATCGCATTTTGTTCCAAGTGATACGTCTGTTTGTCTGTGTTTCTGTCTGCTATGAAATGTGATGGTTTTCTATAGAAACCCTGATTTTTTAGGGGTTAGGCCCTTTAAAAGGGTGTAACTCATAATTTTGTCTGCTGATTTTTCTAAAAATTTGTCCAGAGATGTAGGAATGATAAAGCAAGTGAATGGCGTTTTAGGTTTTGATGACAGAAACATGCTTCTGTAAACAAATATGATGATGAAATATGATGATGAAATCTTGAATTATTAGAGGTTAGGGTCTTTAAAAGGGCGTAACTCGAAATTTCGTCTAACTTTTTTTTAAGTTGTCCAGAGTTGTAGGAATGATAAAGAAAGAGAATGGCGTTTCAGGTTTTGATGGTATATTTTTTTTTTTTTTTTTTTTTTTTGATAATAACGGGCCCATATAGCCGAGGCGGTAAACGCACGGGTATTCAGCATGACCATGCTGAGGGCGACGGGTTCGATTCCCGGTCGGTCCAGGATCTTTTCGTAAAGGAAATTTCCTTGACTTCCTTGGGCATAGAGTATCTTCGTGCCTGCCACACGATATACACATGCAAAATGGTCATTGGCAGAGGAAGCTCTCAGTTAAAAACTGTGGAAGTGCTCATTGAACACTAAGCTGAGAAGCAGGCTTTGTCCCAGTGAGGACGTTACGCCAAGAAGAAGAAGAAGAAGAAGGTAAATGAAGCACCGTGAGACTACACAGAACACCCTGCTATGCTCCACCAACCATTCTATTAGTATACCATTTCTGCATATTTACCCCCTGTCAATCATATCTAAATCCGTAATTATTGATCCACAAAGCTTCCCGATAATTACAACGTAACCATAATCCAATCAACGCCATGCATTCCTACGTCGCCGTCGTCGTTACCGAACGCTCACCATCGAAGCGAAGGTTTAGGCCTCTTCGCCTCAACGTCTACTCTGCTCTATCACACTGAATGAGCGAATTCGCTTATACCTACCGCTTGACCGACCAATGACGACACTAATGTGTTTCTTTCACTTTTGCGCTACGCAATCACACACGCTCTCTGCTACGCGTTGATGGTGTCAAACCCAAAAATACGCGAATCAAATATGTATACTTGAATACCCTCATCTGTTTCAAAAATCGACATACGGTTCTAACAAATTTACAATTCTCTTTCTTTCCACAGGTGCCTTCCTCATTCCGTTCATGATAATGTTAATCCTGGAGGGTATCCCTCTGTTCCTGATTGAGCTCGGGATGGGCCAAAAGATGCGGCTCGGTGCTCTGGGGGTGTGGAACACGATACACCCCTGGCTCGGCGGCATCGGCATCTCGTCCTGCATAGTGACGCTGTTTGTGGCGATCTACTACAATGTGATCATCACCTGGTGCTTTTTCTACTTCTTCAATAGCTTCCGGGTAAGTGTTTCGCGCGCGGGTGGTTGGTAGGGCGCTGATGTATGCGCGTGCTGCGCAAACTTACCTTCAAGACTGCATTGCGCCTGAAGTTAGACTATCTTTTTTGTTAGATGAGGTAGCATATCGTGCGATGCGTTTGGCAAAACGTGTTTTATTTGATTTGATGTGCGAAGCGTTCACTCACAGCGGTTCCATAGTGTAGCGGTTATCACGTCTGCTTTACACGCAGAAGGTCTCCAGTTCGATCCTGGATGGAACCAAATGTTCTTTTTGCCATTCATGATGTTCTGATTTCTTTTCCTCAATTACACTATAGACGTACTAAGTCTCTCAATAGTTATCTTAAGCAAGGCATCCAGATCTACAAGCGTTATTTATCTTGTATTGTTAGTTTATCAATGCAGCTTATACCCGTATCCATGTACAGACTCAAATAACTGTCTTGAATATTGTATTTGGCTGATCTGCAAGATCCATCAAGGACTTGTTGAAACGAAGACCTTATGATCTACAAGCATAATTTATCATCAATCAAAAATGTAACAACGCATTGAGTATTCTCGGAATATCCCAAGAATTCTTTGAAGTAAACGCCTTCAGATCTATCAGCGTAATTTGAATGTTTCCAAGGGCTGTTTGATCCCATACAGACTATCCTTATCTAACGTATCTTTTTCCATCTTATCTCGTGTACTTCCAGGTCCCCCTACCGTGGGCAAGCTGTCCGCAGTTCAACGGAACCGACGTGCCCGAATGCGAACGGTCGTCGGAAACGGCCTACTTCTGGTACCGGACCACGCTGGACGCGTCGCCCAGCATCGAGGAACCGGAGGGCTTCAAGTGGTGGATCGTGCTCTGTCTGCTGCTGTCCTGGACGGTGGTGTTCTTCATCGTGATGAAGGGCATCCAGAGCTCGGGCAAGGTCGTGTACTTTACCTCGCTCTTCCCGTACATCGTACTGACGATCTTCTTCATCCGGGGCATCACACTGAAGGGGGCCGGCGCCGGACTGATGCACATGTACACCCCCAAGGTGGAGAAACTGCTGGAACCGACCGTATGGTTGGACGCGGCCACCCAGGTGTTCTACTCGTTTGGGTTGGCCTTCGGGTCACTGATAGCGTTCGGTAGCTACAACACACCGAAGAACAATTGCGTCCGGGACGTGATTCTGGTGTCGGTGTGCAACGCCATAACGGCCATCTACGCCAGCGTGGTGATATTCGCCATTCTCGGGTACAAGGCCACCGTTGGCGTGGATAGGTGTATTGCAGTGTAAGTTACTTTTTCATTCATTTTGAAGAGGATAATGATCGCTTATGGAAAATCGTATTTTAAATTTAAATCCAAACATGCACACACAGGAACAAAGGAATTTTGTTTAAGCACGGTTTGATTGAATCGATACATGTGGATAACGCAATCTATGAGGAGAAAATGAACAGCCTGGACCCCATGACGAAGACCAATTGGACATTCGAGCACTGCAGTTTAGAGGAGCAGCTGGATAGTGTAAGTGAAATTCAGATTTTTTTATAACAAACTTATCTTTTATCTTTTTAAACGAAATTGTTCACTTCATGCATCTCAATCTCCGTAAGAAAACGTCCATAAATTACGTTATGCTTTGAATGAGGTGGGAATATCCAGTAAAGTGTGATGACCTATACAAAAAAAATTAAAGATTTTATACAAAAAGTGTGACATAGAAAGTAGGGCCAGCATGACGAATTTTTGGACGTTCCTTAATTAATTATTCGATTGAGCTATTTTTTTTTACTATATAGATGTACAAAGCGAAACAATTTTCCAACTGTATTTCTCTCATTGAAAAAAAAAATCACTATAATTTTTCAGAAATGTTGCAAAATTTTAGGAGAATGTCTCAAAAGCTCACAAAGAAAACAACTTTCATTTCAATGAGATGAGTTAGATTCACTACAATTCAAGAAATTCAGGATTCTACAAAGATTTCTCAAAAAAATACTAGAATTTCTCCGGAATTTCTTCTGACGATTCCTACAAAATCTCCACCAAAAATTTCTGCACTATTTTTTCCAAAATTCTTCCATTGATTCCTCTAAGGATTCCACCGAGAATTCATTTCGTGTTTCTTCGAGGATTTTTTTACAGAATTTTGTTTTCGATAATTCTTTCAAAAAATCGTCGTCAGATTTCTGAAAATTTTAATTGACGATTCTGTCATAAATTTGCCAATAAATTACCCCGAAAAATCTTGCCAAAATTTCTCTGAGAGTTCATCCACGAATTTGGGATGTTTTGGGAAGATTCCCATAGAAATTCCTCCAGAATTCTGCTTTAAATTCCTCCAGGGTTTACTTGAGAAATTCCTGTAATATTTTTTTCCTAAGATTCCTCTGAAAATATTTTCGAGGATTTTACCAGGAGTTCTTCCGAAGTATTCTCCAGGCATTTTTCAGAAGTTTTTCCAAGAACTTCAACAATGTCTCAGAGGATCTCTTCTAAAATTTCTATGAGAATTGCGCCTGGAGTTCTTTCGAAGGTTTCTCCAGGATTTATCCGCCAGAACTTCCAAGAGTTTTTTTTCTGAATTATTATTATTAGTTTATTATAGAGATTTTCAGCCCTAATTATTTACAAAACATATTATTGAAGTATTATTTATCGGTGGATATATATTGTATACCAATAGCTTGATTATAACAAAATGAGATTGTCCAACAATATATGTTATGAGACAGTTACACCTTGATAATTTATTAATATCACAACCAGATGTAAAAACTGGTTGTGATCTCGTAGTTAAAAAAAAACATTAAACATAGCTTAATAATTCATAGATTTAAAAAATAGTATAAAAAGTATTTCTGAATTGTTTGTTTTAGTAATTTTTGAAGAACCTCTAACCGTAAAGTGGTAACTACACAGATATCCGTGGAGAAATTCCCAATGAAACCTCTGATATTGAAATGAAGATTCTCATAAGAGCGCCATTATAAATTTACTTCCGATCGATTTCTCAATGGAATGTGGTATAATCTCGCGTACGTGATTTCCTAAAATCTTTGGGCGATTTTCAGAATTTCTGTCAGAAAATCCAAAATAGAAGTTCTGTTTCGACACAATAGTAAGAAATCAAAGCTTAGTTTTCTCAGAGATGGCGCCACGACATTAAAAGTAAAATCATTTTTCTTGTATGGGCAAATCGTTTGCTTGCACTCGTTCCGCATCGCAGCGATTTGTGCCTTGGGGCAAATTAGAAACAAAATCATTACCCCTACGCGTTTCTTCTGGATTCATTGCAGTAACAGAGAATTGATTACATCACCATACAAATTTCAAGTTGTTTACTTCTTTTTTCTGACTGGCATTTTCCACCCGTGTTGCGCATGATGTTTCGAGTGGATAGGTGCCAGGCGGCGCCGCTGTATATGTGAAAAACACATGGAGCACGAGCGCCATCTTTGATTCCATAGCGCAAACTTTTCTGCTTGTTTACACTGTTATCACGTTTACCGCATTTATCAGAAAAGCGCCACTACCGGCACTTTAGCATAAGCGCAGCTGCTTACTTCCTATTGTTCAACTTCTGTATCAGTTAGTTGAATTAAATTTAGAATTAACTGACCCGGCCAACATCTGATACGTAGCACCGCACTCTAAATTGGTCCGAAAAAACTGGGATTTCTTTAAGAGTTTCACCAGGGTCACCTTCAAAACTTCCTCCCGATATTTCTTTAGGAACTTAATTTCATTTATTTCTCAAAGGACTTCCAGGAATTGCCTCTTCATCAATTCCTCCATGAAAAAGGCGTCTATTTTCATCCAGAAAATGTGAGGTTCTGATAGTGATTGTTTCCGGGCTTGTTCGAAGAATTCCTTCCCCGATTATTACAGATACTTCTGCAGGGATGTTTCGACGAGTTTTTCCAGGAATTTTCCCATAGCTTTCTTCAGTGATTTTATCATGGATTCCTCCAGAGATTCCTTCAAGAGTTCCTCTAGGGGTTTTTACCAGACATTCCTCCGGGAATTTCTCCTGAGGTGTCTTTAGAGTTTCCTCCAGTGATTGTTGCAGTGATTTTTCCGATTTTTACTTCAGGGATTTCTCCAGCTATTCTCAAAGGAATTTTACCAGTATATTCTGCAAGTATATCAGAGATTTCTTCAGGGATCAATATTGAAGTTCCACTAGAGTTTGCTTCAATAATTCCATCGATAATTTTTCAAAGTATTTCTGCAGGATTTTTTTTTCAGGAATTCTTTCAGAAATTTTAACCAAAGATTATTTAAAAGTTGAATCCTTCAGGTTTTTTTTAATTCTTTAAAAAAACTCAGCTCTTCCTAAGGAATTCCTCATGAGGTTGCATTCGCAATTCCTCATGTGGATTCTTCAGGAACTTCTCCAGGTATTCCACCAAGAGTTCCTCCAAGGATTCACTCGGGAACTCCTTCTGCGAATCTTTCATGAACAGCTCTAGGATATTTTTTAATTCCTACAATAATTCTTCCAGGAACTCTTCTTGAGATTCCTCCAGGGGTTCCATCTGTAATCCTTTCTTCCTTCGGTTTCTTCATGAATTCCTCTCGGGATTCCTTCAGGAGCTGCCACTGGGATTCCTCCCTGAGTTCCTCCACGAATTGTTTTTAGATTCCTTCAGAATTTTTCCAAGAATTCCTGCAAATTCTTCAGATTTACTTCTCCTGGGATTTCTTCAAAAACTCCTCCTAGGATTCTTTCAGGAATTCCTCCTGAGATTTCAGCAGGAATTCTTCCTGGGATTTCCCCAGGGATTCTTCCTGGGATTCTCCCAGGTATTCCTGCAGGGATTCCTCTAGGAATTCCTCCAAAGATTCCTCTAGAAGTTTCTTCAGCGATTCCTTCAGAAACTCCTTTAGAGTTTCTACAGGAATTCCTACAGGCATTCCAGGAATAAAAGAAAATCGGGTTAAGTACGGTTCCTTTGAATTCCACTAAGAATTTGCATCCTTTGACAGATACGTATTTCGACCTCAACTGTAAGGTCGTCTTCAGTCGAGTCAAGTACAAGACACTGAAGACGACCTTACAGTTGAGGTCGAAATACGTATCTGTCAAAGGATGCAAATTCTTAATGGAATTCAAAGGAGCCGTACTTAACCCGATTTTCTTTTATTTACAGATATTCCCCTAACAAGCCCAGGTTAATCATCATCATTCCAGGAATTCCTCCAGAAATTCTCCCGGGATTCCTCCAAGGACACCCGCAGGATTTTTTAAGGGATTCTTGCTGCAATTGCTCCAGTGATTCTTCGAAAAATTCTTCCAGATATTCCCCCAGGAATTCCTCTAGGAATCTTAGGGGGTTTACCAGGGAATCTTACAGGGAATTCCTCCAGGAATTCTTCCAAGAATTTATTCAGGAATTTCTCTAGGAACTCCTCCAGGATTCCTCTAGGAATAGCTTCAGGGATTCTTCCATGAACTCCTTCAGGGATTTCTCCAGGAATTCTTTAAGAAAGTTCCTCCAAAAAATCCTCCAGGAATTCCTCCAGAAATGTATCCAAGGATTTCTCCAGAAAGAAATTCCTCCAGGAACCCTCAAGAGATTTCTTCCGAAATTTCCTCTAGGGATTCCTCCAGGAATCCGTCCAGGAATGAATCCAGAAATATTTCCAGGCATTGCTCCAGAAATTCATACAGGAATTTCTCTAGTGATTTCTCCAGAAATTCCTCTTAGGATTTTTCCACGAATTCCTCCAGGGTTTCTGCCAGGGTTTCCTCCAGGAATTCCTTCAGGGATTTCTGCAGGAATTTCTCCAGGAAATACTGCAGGTATTCCTTCTGGAATGTCTCCAAGGACTCTTCCAGAATTTCCTCTAAAGATTCTTTAAGGAATTTCTCTCGGGATCTCTCCAAATATAGTAAAGAGTTCATAATTTCTAAAAAAAATGATTTCTTTCGAAAGTTTTGTATATATTAACAAAAAAAACATATTAGTAGCTTCAGATGACATAATGCACGAGTACATAAAAATCCTAAATCTTCCCAAATTGGCCACCGCTACCAGCACAACATATTATACAAAATACAACAGTGTAACTGCTGAAGGACTATAATTAATGCTTTAAGAATTTGCATAATGTTATTATATTTAATTTCATCGTGTTGCGTTTAGTTATAAAAGCTAGTAGGTTTAAAAAATGTGTTTGGAAAATCCTTCGAAAATTTCACTAGAGTTTTGTTCAGGAATTTCTATAGAGATTCCATTGAAAAATTCGCACAGGAATGTGTCTAGAAATTTCTTCAGGTGTTCATTCAGAAATCCTGCTTGAATTCCTCCACTGATTTTTGCATTATTACTTTCAGTGGTTCAGGCTGGAATTCGCTCAGAGATTCCTGCTAGAGTCCATTCAGAGATTTCTTCAGGATTTCCTCCATGTTTTTCTCCACAAATCTTCTTCTTCCTCCAAAGGTATCCAAAGGTATGGATAAAATTAAGAATTTCTCCACATTTTCTTCTTCAGAAATATTTTTAAAGTTTCTTCTAGGTTCTTCACAGAAGCTCAGCAAGGCGTTTCTTGAGGTATTCCCCCAAGTAACACACTTGTCGCAGAAGAGTCACGGTGGTGCAGGTTTTTGTTGCGCTGAAGTCACTGTGACTTACTTGTAGCAAGTAAGTATTTATTTGTTAGAAGTAAGTCACAGTGACTTCTGCGCAACTAAAATCTGCGCTGCCGTGACTCTTCCGTGACAAGTGTGTTACTTGCGCCCACAGTAACTACTTCAGAAATACGTCCACAGAATGCTCCAGCAATACGCTCGAAATTCTCAAGAAACTTTTCTAGGAATTCCACCAAGGGTTTGTGAGAGGTTTCTCCAGGCATTTCTCCAGAAAGTTCATCAAAAATTCCTCCTGGTATTCTTTCAAGAATATCCCTGGTACTTCTTCAGATTTTTTTTCTGGAGATTCTTTCAACAATACTTTCTGAGACTATGGATTCTTCAGTATACTGGATATTTTTTCAGTAATTCCTTAAGGGATCTCTTCGTAAATCTCCATTGAGATTCCTCTGAAACATCTTTAAAAATCTTACAGAGATGGCTTCGGAAATTCTTCCAAAAATTTCTTGAGCGACATTCGTAGAAACTTCCACAAGGATTTTTTTTAGAAATTGATTCTGTAGTTCCGCCAGAAATATCTCCTGGGATTCCTTTAGAGATTCCTGCAGGAATTGTCTTAAATGTTCCTCTAGGTTTTTTGCCTTTCTCGTACACTAAGTGTACTGGAAAGGCTATATGTTCACTCCAAAAATGACTTTTTGATAGAAGGCCCGGAGGGTCGAGTCACATATACCAATCAACTCAGCTCGACGAATTGAGGTGATGTCTGTGTGTGTGTATGTATGTATGTGTGTGTGTATGTGTGTGTACAAAAAAACTCACATCACTTTTTGGCAGTAAACCTCAACCGATTTTAATGATCAACGGTTCATTCGACGCGGAATCTGGTCCCATTGTTTCCTATTGAAAATGGTTCGAATCGGTCCAGCCGTTCCGAAGTTATGGCCATTTAGGTGTTCCGGATCGGTACCCCAGGAAGGGGCCAGATATGAAAACGCTACAAACCCATTCATGCGACACATCAAACCACGGCACTTTCGAAAACATGATGAACGGTAAACAGGAAAATAGTCTCGGGCCATACCTGAACCGGTAGTGTTCCGGAACCGGTTCCGGGTGACCCGCCGGAAGTGGCCAAATATGAAAGTGAACCAAACCCTTCATGCGACACATCAAACAGCGAATTTTTCGATAACCTGATAAACAGTAGGCAGGAAAACATTTTCAGACCATATCTGAACCGGTAGTATTCCGGAACCGGTTCTGGGTGTTCCGCCGGAAGTGGCTAAATATGAAAGTGAACCAAACCCATGCATGCGATACATCAAACAGCGGCTTTTTCGATAGCCTGATGAACAGTAGGCAGGAAAATATTCTCGGACCATATCTGAACCGGTAGTGTTCCGGAACCGGTTCCGGGTGATCCGCTGGAAGTGGCCAAATATGAATGTGAACCAAAGCCATACATGCGACACATCAAACAGCGGATTTTTCGATAACCTGATAAACAGTAGGCAGGAAAACATTCTCAGACCATATATGAACCGGTAGTATTCCGGAACCGGTTCTGGGTGTTCCGCCGGAAGTGGCTAAATATGAAAGTGAACCAAACCCATGCATGCGATACAACAAACAGCGGCTTTTTCGATAGCCTGATGAAAGGTGGGCAGGGAAATATTCTCAGACCATATCGGAACCGGTAGTGTTACTGAACCGGTTCCAGATGTCACGCCGGATGTAGCCAAGTATAAAAGTTAACCAACCCCTTACATGCGACGCATCAACTCGCAAGCTCTTCAGGCAACCTGATAAACGGTTAATAAAATAGAATAGTTTCAGATCATATTTGGATCAACCGATAGAGTTCCGGAACCGGTTTCGAGTGTCCCGCTGGAAGTGTTGAAATGTAGTAGATATCAGAACCCATGCCTGCGGCACATTAAACAGCGGCTTTTTAAATAACGTGATGAACGATTAGTCAGAAAATAGGCTCAGATCACAACAAAGATCTTTATAAAGGCTACCGATAGTGTTCCAGGCCGATCTAGGGTGTCCAGCCGGAAGTGGCCAAATGCAAAAAAGAACCAAACCTATGCATGCGACACATCGAACCGCGGTCTTTTTTTAACCATGAGGAACGATTAGCAAGAAAATAGGCTCAGATCACAATAGAGGCTACCGATAGTGATGCAAAACCGGCATTGGGTGCTTCCTAGGGTGCTTCGCAGGAACTTCAAAAATGAACAAAGTCAATGCAAGCGATATGTGTAAGAAAACAAAATCTTGACTGAACTAAGGCCACATACATACTGACGTCTTACTCTACTCACTCTCTATCGTCCTTGTTTTCAACGGTTGAAACAAATATCAATCGTTGTTGCTCGTTTGACGTCTACTCACTACCAACATCAAGCCGCAGTGAAACGCAACCTGATTAGCATTTGGCGATTATTTTTTCGTAACGATGAATATAATAGCAATATGTTACAAATGATATGTCTGTTTGTCTGTACTAAAGCAATCTCATCAAATCACTGAGGTGTAAAAATATACAGTAGGATAGGTCAACGTTATATGAGAAAATTATCGCATTAACCCCGGAGAAAGTTTTTTCAATCCTCTTTTCCAATTGGCAATTTCGCTTGCTTGCATTTTTTGTCAAATTTTACATGAATTTTGTTACCTATGATAATAAAATATAGCCTAAAGTGTGAAGAAAAAACTATGTCGAAGACCGTAAAGCAGGGCTGTCCAACATACGGCCCTCGGAATCGATGAATGAAACTTGGCCCAAGGATTGAAATATTTGAAGATATTTCATATTTAAATAAAATTTAATATTAAAAATAAACTCGAAATAGGTAGAGTGTTTTGTTAAAATTTTTCAAAGATTAAAAAATTTAAATACATAAATTTAAAAATTTTAAACTTGAAAGGTACAGCCAAATTTGAAGCAGAATTTCAGCAAAATTTACTGAATTTCAGAAAAACG